>NC_081569.1:34101495-34125730 GCF_022355385.1 Mustela nigripes | reverse complement strand
ATAGCAAACTCAACACCCAAAGAACAAATAATCCAATCAAGAAATGGGCAGAGGACATGAACAGACATTTCTGCAAAGAAGACATCCAGATGGCAAACAGACACACATGAAAAAGTGCTCCATATCACTCGGCATCAGGGAAATACAAATCAAAACCACAATGAGATATCACCTCACACCAGTCAGAATGGCTAACATCAACAAGTCAGGAAATGACAGATGCTGGCGAGGATGCGGAGAAAGGGGAACCCTCCTACACTGTTGGTGCGAATGCAAGCTGGTGTAGCCACTCTGGAAAACAGCATGGAGGTTCCTCAAAATGTTGAAAATAGAACTGCCCTATGACCCAGCAATTGCACTATTGGGTATTTACCCTAAAGATACAAATGTAGTGATCCAAAGGGGCACATGCACCCGAATGTTTATAGCAGCAATGTCCACAATAGCCAAACTATGGAAAGAACCTAGATGTCCATCAACAGATGAATGGATCAAGAAGATGTGGTATATATACACAATGAAATACTATGCAGCCATCAAAAGAAATGAAATCTTGCCATTTGCAACAACATGGATGGAACTAGAGCGTATCACGCTTAGCGAAATAAGTCAAGCGGAGAAAGACAACTATCATATGATCTCCCTGATATGAGGAAGTGGTGATGCAACATGGAGGCTTAAGTGGGTAGAAGAAGAATAAATGAAACAAGATGGGATTGGGAGGGAGACAAACCATAAGTGACTCTTAATCTCACAAAACAAACTGAGGGTTGCCGGGGGAAGGGGGTTTGGGAGAAGGGGGTGGGATTATGGACATTGGGGAGGGTATGTGATTTGGTGAGTGCTGTGAAGTATGTAAACCTGGTGATTCACAGACCTGTACCCCTGGGGATAAAAATATATGTTTATAAAAAATAAAAAAATTAAAATAGATCAAAAAAAAAGAAAATATGCAAGATAATGTTCAAATGATAAGATTATCTAACTCATTAAAATTGTACGAGAATCAATTGTCAAATTTGAGAATGTGGACTTAAGAAGAATGTGTATTCTGTTTTTTTAAGATGGAATGCTCTGAATTTATATGTGAAGTCTATCTGGTCTAGTGTGTCATTAAAAGTTCTTGTTTTCCCATTTAAATAAATAAATAAATAAATAAATAAATAAATAAAATTTTTAAAAAATGAAACAAAATTTTTAAAAAACGTGCTTTTATTTTTGTCTGATAGATACATACATAATACAGTAAAAGGTAATTTCCAAAAAAAAAGTCAATATAGAACACAAGAAGGGTTCATTTAGTACTCCTTAATCTGAGGCAAAAGTCTCATGCATAGAAATAAATACCATTTAAGTTTATCCTCTGCAATACTAGTACCTTTTTAATAAAACTAAACACAAATTTTGGTAAGAAAAGTGAAAGTTACATTTATTTGGTCATTTAATGAGTTAAAAGTTTTACACATCAACCATTTGTTCTTAAAGTCATGGTGAATGTGTTAAAAGCAAAAACAAGTTTTTGTCCTCTAAAAGATTTTAATCTTATAGAAGGACATTGGAGGATATGTAAATCTTGGAGGTAAAAACCAATGAAAATAAAATCAAGTGTCAGAATGTGTGGTGCAGAGCAGAAATAAACGCTAGTATTTCCTTTGCATCTTAAATGTCACTTATGATACAGATCAGGAAGCCAGATGTAGTGATATTTTCTAAAAATCAAGGTGATCTATGTCCTTTTTATGACCACGCATAGTCTGGTTTCTGAATAATCTATGGTCTTCTCAAACCAATGAAGAAGTTAATAACAACAGTATTTCTTTGAAGAATGTTTTCATTTCTTGTATTGTTATTTAAGTGACTAATATAAGTATAAGCCAGGTAAAATCACACAGTTAATGCATAACACATTTCAAAAAAGTTAGTGTAATTAAAAATACTAGCTGTATTCTCAAAAGACCTAGGTCTTTCCTCATCTTTGCTAGGAGCTAGAAAATTACCTCTATGTTTTCTAGACTCTAAAATTTTGAGTCTAGAAATGTGGTCTAACTCACAACATTATGAAGATCAGATATGCTCAGTATGATAGCATTTTTAATGACAAAAAATGCACAGTATCCATAAAATATTGGGAAGGTTAGGATTTCTGTAGACAAATAATAGTTTTAATGGTTCTTTGTACTACAAAGAACCTGTACTACACAACTTTTCTGCTGCAGAAATCAACCAAATTCTTCATGAATTACAAAAATAAATGTTATTTTTTTACATTTAACATTTTACAAATGGTTGTAGCTCAAATAGCTGGTTCCATTTTTCTAGGCTCTGTTAATTTGACCAGTTTATAGGAAATCTGAAATGGAATGTCCAAATGAAAATATTCCTTAAGAACTAAATGAATGCACATATATTAGGAATGAATTTTATAAACATGCTTCCTTTTATGTTCTCTTTGCCCAAGACAGCACTGTAAGTAACAAAATGCTCTTCATTTCTCATACTGATCTATTATGATTTTGTAAAGAAACAGTACCAAATTTCCATGCTGATTGTTCTAGAAAATCTGTGTTTTATTTCTTCCAGTAAGTCCCTGATTGCCGGCAGCTAGACTCATTTTAGAATTCTACTTCTTATAGTCATTAGTAAGATGAAATTAGTAACATATCACTTGCAGTATTAACATTCTGTCTCAAACTTGTTCTCCCAAAGCAACTTCACAAGGTGTATTTTCTACCTTCTGCTTTAGCCAGGCTAACACTTGTAACTTCACCAAAACAAACTATGGACCACTACTTTTTCAGTTTTCTTTAATGGTAAAATTTGTAAGCCTCTAATCAGGTTACCAAAAAAAAAAAAAAAAAAAAAAAATTACAAAGAAGACACAAATTACAAATACCAGAATTTGGAAAGTGCCCATCACTACTGATCCCATGAACATTGCAACATTACTAAATGAGTATTATTAACAAGTCTATGCCCACCAATTTGGTAACTTGATGAAATAGAACATTCCCTCAAAGTCATCATCTAAAGAAACTCCCACAAGAAGATGTAGAATCTGAATAGATCTCCATTAAAACAACCAGTTCAGTGATTAACAACCTTCCTAAATGAAATTACCTGTTGCAGGTGGTTTCACCAGTGAATTCTGACTAACATTTCAACAACGATACCAGTTCTCTACATAATCTAACCAAAAAATAGCTAGCACACCCTTCCTAACTCATTCTGTGAGGTCAGTATTACTCCAATAACAAAACTGGATGGCAACAGGAAAAAAGAAAAAAAAAAGGAAAAGAAACTACAAACCAAGATGTTTCATGAAAACAGATATAAAAAACCTACAACCATCCATTAATAAATAAAATTCAACCCTGTATGAAAACAGCAATACACCATGAATGGGTGGAATGGATTCCAGGTATATAAGGCCGTATCAACATTTTTAAAAAGATTTTATTTATTTTTTTGACAGAGAGAGAGAGATCACAAGTAGGCAGAGCAGCAGGCAGAGAGAGAAACAGGCTCCCCGCTGAGCAGAGCCTGATAATCCATTGAGCCACCCAGGTGCCCCAGCAGACATAGCATCTGTGACACAGCTATCTTCTGTGATCTATTACTCTACTTGCCCAAGCACATGTGTTACAGAACTACTAGAAAGTGTCAAAACTACACCACCACCACCACCAACAACAACAACAACAACAAAAATCTTGTTATTAAGGACTTTAAGGGGAAAAAGGGACTGCAAAAAATGAAGTCTATCAGACAAGGAAAGAGACTAGCCATATCAGAGACACTAAATGAGTAGAAAAACCCCAATCCTGGGGCATAAGTAAGCGAGACGCTGCATTCCCTATCTGAGATAAGGAGCCCCAAACCCCATCTAGCCTATTATTTACTTTTTATTTTGCTTGTTATCTGTGTGCCAACCTGTCATTTAAATTCCAGTTTGTGAACATACAGCGTAATATTATAGTTACAGTGTAATGTTTTACAGGTGTAAAATTTAGTTATTCATCATTTACATACAACACCCAGTGCTCATCACAGCCAGTGCTCCATCTAGTTTACATGGTCTCTCGGAACATGCCCACAGCCCCTTCCCTTCATCTTACCTCTGCTTCATTATAATGTTAAAATCTCCACTCGAGGGGCACCTGGGTGGCCAAGGGGGTTAAAGCCTCTGCTTTGGCTCAGGTCATGATCCCAGGGTCCTGGGATCGAGCCCCCACATCAGGCTCTCTGCTCATGGAGGAGCCTGCTTCCCCCTCTCTCTGCCTGCCTCTCTGCCTACTTGTGATCTCTGTCTGTCAAATAAACAAATAAAAAATTTAAAATAAATATCATCAACAAGGCAAGGCGATCTCCTTTCACTACCCTTACAAGCATTGTATTGGAAGTCCCTGCTCACATAGTAAGAAAAAAAGTACATAAAAGGGACGCAAGTTGAGAAGAAAAAATAAAGGGCAAATGCAAACACAGAAGAAACTACTCAGTGTCTTAAGGCATTAGGGAATTGCAAATAAAAACAACAAGATACCACTATACATGTAGAATGATTAAAACCCAAAACACTGACAATACCAAAATACTGCTGAGAATGTCCAGCAACAGAAACTCCCATTCATTGCTTGCATGAAAGAAAATGGTCTCAAATGGTCTAATGTAGAATACAGTTTGGAAGTTTTTTTCACGAAGTTTGTCACAGTCTTATCACAATATCCATCAGTTACTCTTCTAAATATTTACTCAAATGAGTTGAAAACTTGTGTTCACTTCCTTCATAATTGTAGGATTTTGGAAACAACCAAAATGTCATACAACAGGCGAACAGAGAAATTGGTATATCCTAACAAGAGAAAAGCATCCAGCAATAAAAAGAAACAAACTATCAAGTTTTGAAAAAACAGGGAGAAACCCTAAATGATTATTATGTAGAAGCCTGTCCACAAAGACTACATACAGTAACCTTCCAACTAAACGACATTCTGAAAAGACATATATGGAATGGTAAAAAGATAAGCGATTGGTGGGGGTTAGGGATATGAGTGAAAGATAAGTAGATCGAGCAAAGGAAAGTACAGGGCAGTGAAAATACTCTGTAAGCACACTGTAATGAAATATATACATGATACTACGCATTTATCAAAACCTCCAGAATATACAATACCAAGAGTGAACTGTAACACAAACTATGTTCCTCAGGAAATGATAGTATATCAGTAAGGATTCAATTTTTTTTTTAAGATTTTATTTATTTATTTGTAAGAGAGAGAGAGTGAGAGCGAGCACAGGCAGACAGAGTGGAAGGCAGAGTCAGAGGGAGAAGCAGGCTCCCTGCGGAGCAAGGAGCCCGATGTGGGACTCGATCCCAGGACGCTGGGATCATGACCTGAGCCGAAGGCAGCTGCTTAACCAACTGAGCCACCCAGGCGTCCCAAGGATTCAGTTTTAACAAAGGGATCACACTAATGCAGGAAATGACTACCCTGGGAAACTAAGGGAAACTCTATGTGGAGGAAAAGGATTTATACCAAATTCACAGTTTCTGCTTCATTTTTCTATAATCCAAAACTAGTCTAAAATATGATCTATTAATTAAAAAAAAAAAAACAAACCTCATTTCCAGTCCCAGCTCTACATATAATGAAATTGGAATTTCTTGCTAAGTTAAAACAAACAAAAACACTAAACAGATTGAAAAATCAGTAACTCTTCTGGGCTAGGAGAAGACAGGACACAGGGCAAACATCACCTGCCCCCAACACCAGAGAGACAAACACAGGAAGACACGGGAGTTATGCCGTAGAGACTCCAGAAATCACACTGAAGGAGAACTAGGGTAGAAAACCCGAGGTCCAGTTGCTGAGTTCCTAGAGGCTCAACACAAACAACTCTCAGAACTAAAAACTCCCAGGGAGAAGAGTCATAAAATGGCCCCCACCAGATTCACCTCCAGGAGCTTGACTAGGTTTCCTCAATAAGTAATGGAGAAAACTCCCCCCACTTTTAGGGCAGGGGCGGGGGAAACTTGAGATAATTATTCAGGATAAAATGCTCAGTATTTTGGAAGTCATTATACTATGCCTTCTACTTCAGTGAATGTTTGAAATTTTCCACAGTAATGAAAACAATGATAAAAAGCTAAAAAAAAATTTTTTTTGAGAAGAAAAAAGAACTAACCAGAGCAAACTGCTTTCCCCTCAACAAAGCCTGCCCTCAAGGGAAACTACTTAACCATAGTTGAACCTGCTAAGGTGTTAGGAGACCCAGCTCACCTGCTGAAAGAAAAATAACCCAGTCCAGACAGTCTAATTTTCTATGGGAAAGAAGGGAAATAGCCAAGTATAAACTATTCTAGCCATTCTGTACCACCTAAAGGAAAGGGAAAAAGCAAAGAAAAAAACCTGAGACATCCATTAACTAAAAGACTCACTAAAATATCGTGAGGCTTAACCATAGGACTATAGAATGCTTCTCCTCTCCTCATACCTCATACTGCAACACCACAGGTCTTTTTATTTTTTAAAGATTTTATTTATTTAGTTGACACAGAGAGAGAGAATACAAGCAGGCAGAGCAGCAAGCAGAGGGAGAGGGGGAAGCAGGCTCCCTGCTGAGCAGAAAGCCCCACGTGGGGCTCGATCTCAGGACCCTGGCATCGCAGTCTGAGATGAAGGCACACACTTAACCAACTGAGCCACCCAGGCGCCCTGCAAAAGTCGATTTATAGACACTCAAATTTAGCCTCTTTTGTTTTTAAGCCCTTATAGGGGAGTAAATAAATGACTGAGAGGCTTACTGATTTTAAGTTAGAGCATTAAGCAATCTGGCCACAGCTACCAGCATCTAGTATTTAAGGGAAGGATTGGACTCCAGCATTATGTTCTTTCCCTTTCCCATCACCGAGCATAGATTTAACTGCAAGTGGCTGCAGCAACATGCATGTGACCCAATTTGAAGTACATCTTGCAAGCAACTTTGACTTCCTCAGCGCTCTCGTATTCCCAGTGATTTAGCGATAATGCTTTCCAACATGTTATTGGTCTCACATGTTAACAAAGTCCCTCATCTAATTCCAATACATGTTTACCATCTTTTTGAGATGACAGTCTTGCTTCCCAAATAAAAATAAAATAAATTACAGTTTGAAATGTATCTCTCAAGTTGAAATTCTGCCTAAATAGAATGTTCCATGATTCATATGAGTACTACGGTTTTGCTATTTCATTTCTCTGCGGCTCATTTTACAGATGATAGCATGAGGCCCGGGCCAGCTAATTGATCTCAGGGCACAGAGGTTATACAGCATCCTGTCCTATTAGTACTTCTACACAGCTACCAGGAAAAGGCAGCATGACCAAAAAATGCCATGGGACATGAGGTCTTCTAAATAACCCCACTGTAATTTTTCAAATTGCTGCCCAATGTCTTCTTCAGAACGGCAGGAAATGTCAATGAGGACTCAGGTGTCTCTTCAGGGTAGAATCACTGTTGTTAAAACAGCAAGAGAAAAACAGACCAGATGCTCTAGTCCTGAAGAGAGGAAGAAAGAAGGGCCACTGATTCTACCTATTATTTCAGAGACAATATATCTCTTTGCTGAGCTAGAAGATCAGTGTGGCATTGGCTTTGCCTAAACTAGGCTAGTAGGGTGATGGCAGAATCTAACAGTATGTGAGATTCTTAACTATTATCATCAAAGTGGCAGCAAATACTACCTTGCTACCATCTGAGCAAAACAGCCTGTACCATCCACCTTTACTGACAGTGACAGCCCCTCCACCCTGGCAATGTTTAAATGCTTCACAGAATTCAAAAGAGGAGACTAGAGCTTGGATGTCTGGTTGACTTATCTGCATCTTTGCCTAGGCATCATCTCACAGGAACAGTAAAACCCATGTGTTTGGAGAAAACTTTGATTTTTGTGGTGAGTGCTCTGACATAAGGATCAAAATGAAGTTTAGATCATTTGTTTTTATCATCTTTATCATTTATATAAAAAGGTTCAAGATATTGATGTAAGGGTTGAGGGTTACATATAAGCAGAGGACTTGGTGCTGGTCCAAAGAGAAGAAGGTTCTTTTTGTCTTTTTGTCTGATCTCTTCAACTGCTTCCTCTACCCAAAAATGATGGAGTTTTACATTTCATCATGGGTGAAAATCACAAATACGACTCTCCCTTGGTCATCTTTTCAACCTCCACAGACTGAGATGAAAACTGTTCTTTTTAAAACCATGGTTTACCAGAAAGGAGAGGAGAATATGATAAAAATACACCTCCCCACCAGCTCCTGGAGCCACATCCCACTGACCTCACTTGAATTTTTCCAGAGCAGCAATCACTGCCTGGTACTTCACGTGATGGTTTCTCTACTCGCTCTCTCTCTCTACTCTCTCTCTCTCTCTCCGAGAATGGAAGTGCCAAATGGACACAAATTTTGTTTTGTTCACTTTTGTGGCTCTAGTAAAACCAGCATGTTTTTCACCCTCAGTGAACATCAGCCAAGTGAAGGAATAAAGGCAGAAAAGGTTATTGAGAGCCAGGAAATGGTGGGGAGAAACACCAAATAACGAAGGCTAGAATTTATAAAGAGAAAAATGGACGCTGGTGATTTTGTTTTACACCTTAGACTTCTCTCAGTTTGGTGGAGATTACTGATATGGCTGTGTGTATAATATATACACATATGTGCCAAATAAAATCTTGGAAAGGTTTATACTGTGAGAGTAAATGGACATCAAAGGAGAGGAAAAGGAAGATAAACAAATACAAGACAAGTGATATGAAAAGAAAAGAAAAAGCTATCTGCATCCAAATCCATTTTCTGCCCAACTCTTTTGCTTTCCAAAATACTATGTTTTACTAACCATCTCCTTACCTTCCTGTAGATGGAGACCATCCACAGGCTGTGATACAAGACATATCACATGGCTTCTCTTTCTGATATGCAGGTCACTAAAGTAACTGTGATTCCTTGGCTTCCGGAAGTTATACACTCCCACCTCTTCATTGTTGCTTTGGTGTTGCATCTCTTCTATTGCTCTAAAGCCAAACTCTGTGATCGTCTTTCTTACCATCAGCGCTGGCCTACAGAAAAAAGTCTCTACAGTACAACATGGTACCAGTAGCCCTTTCACCAGTGGTGTTCCTGATGACTTTGGTAAATGGATGTGCCCTCTGGGCATTCTTACTGGATATAATCCTCCATCGAGTGGTCTGGTCTCACAGAATATATTCCCCACCCCACCCCACCATGCGCAAAGTCGCTTTTCTGAGCCATGTTGACCCCTTCTAGAACTGTATCCCAGGGAAATTCAGGCATTCCCACTTTGTTCAATGTAGACACTCATTCTCTCCAGGCTTTTAAGAGCCACTCCACCAGTGAACTTGTCCTATTTTCTGGGTCTTCACTGGTTGTTAAACTCTATACTGGGAAGATGTTCCCAAGTCTATGAACTCTTGTTTCCCCAGCCTCAAGTTCTGTACCTCTTTGTCTTGACACCCTTAAACAAGCACCATCGTATTCCTGCTGGTACATATTAGCTCATTCCTGCACCTCCTTTGGAATGTTCATGACTAATGACTCAGATTCTTGATTAGCTTCAAAACATGTTTATTTTTTCTTACCCCATCCATGTTTCCCACTTATCTACTGATATGGTCAGGAGTAGAAAGAGTGAACTACTCCTGACCTGTGTGACTCTAAAAGCATTGTCAAGTAGAACAAAGAGGTGGAAGAAAATCATGCTCTATTTCTAATAACCAGTTGACAAGGAAGACTCATTGAGACATTTTTCAGACTTACAAAGAGAAACATAACGCATGCATTCATATAGGGAGATAGCTTGCTTAAAATGGATAGAGTTACTATTTGCTTAAAATGGATAGAGTTACTATTTGTTTTATTTTAAAAGGGAGGCTTCATAATCCCAGCCCCTTCTCCCAACCCCCCTCCCCCCAGCAACCCTCAGTTTGTTTTGTGAGATTAAGAGTCATTTATGGTTTGTCTCCCTCCCAATTCCATCTTGTTTCATTTATTCTTCTCCATTGGGGAGGGTATGTGCTTTGGTGAGTGCTGTGAAGTGTGTAAACCTGGTGATTCACAGACCTGTACCCCTGGGGATAAAAATATATGTTTATAAAAAATAAAAAATTAAAAAAAATTAAAAGGGAGGCTTCATCAAATGAAAAGATATAAAGCTGATGTAGTTTTTAAAAAATATATTCACTTTAATTACATTCATTTATCTGGGAGGAAAATCCTTACCCTTTTAGATAGAAGGTGAAATGAAATATCATCTTTAGGAAGAAATAAAATGTTTAGAGGTAACATAGTTATGAACTGGAGAAGTCTAATAAATGGAGATTTTCTATGGATAGTATTTCAACAAAAATACTACTGAATGTTGACCTTTAAATTTTCTCTTCAGTATTCCTTTGAATTTGAGTTGCTAGCACTCTTTACTTGCAATATTATTAGAAATGTATATAAATTTTGGAAAGTTAAAAGAGAACCCTGCCCCTGTTGAAACACGCATGCTTTGTTTTCTCACTTGGAAACAGTAAATTGCAAAATGCATTTAAGCAGCTAATTTCCTGCTTGAAAATACTAAAGCACTTCTGATTTCCCCTTTGTGCTTTGCTAAGAGGGAACTTTTATCTTGTGCCCTAGTAATGATGAGGTGGATACTTTCTCTATTTCTGTTAGGTGCTCTAATTTGTAACATTATTTACAGCTTTATATAACAAAGACCATCATCCACAAGACAAAACAGATTGGAAAAATGAAAAACAACATGAGATTTACAAAATACATACATGCATACATACAAAAACTTATTGTCAGTCAGCCTTGAGTTATGGTACCAGTTACCCAGTGCAAACTGCATATATTCATTCTTTAATTTTTAGAGCAATCTTGTCCAAATTTTGTTATTGTTTCATAAAAATCTTTTTTTTTCTTACTTCTATGTGTGCCACTTGTTTTATGTAGCCTACTGGTTTTATATAATCAGGTTTAAGTACTTTATATTAAATATTTTTGGTCTATATATAAATACTTGAATGTATTGATGAGCAAATTTTAAAAAGATATAATTTATTCTAAACACCATGTTCTATGAATGAGAGATTTATTATTTAATTCATGCCCCATAAGATACTCCCCAAAGGTTTTTCTACCTTTTTTCTTGGAGAGGGTAGGGGTTGATAATGTTGTTCAGTTGATATAACAATAAATTTATGGCAGCTATACTCCACATAAATAATGGCATAATCTCTTCTTAAAAAAGACATCTGAAGTTTTCGATGTCAGGTCTTCAAGAAAGGGTCCTATAGTTTGGAGTTTTGGAGAATAACGATGGTGAATTTAAAAATATTTTAAATGAATACAATGTATTTTTCCCAAGCTGGAAGCTCAATCTATTCTTTTAGCTTAGGTATATTTCCTAGCTTATCAATATGAGGTAAGATTGAAAACAACAGTGGATAAACTGAAATGCATCACTAAATAAAAAACAGGAAGTAAGTCAACAGTTGCCTTCCCTGTTGTATACATATATGAAGAAACATATTTAGCACACATCAGTTCCATCAACAATATCATTGAATAATCTCTACCTGTATGTTTACCCCAAATATTTTATATATTTAACTTTTCATACTTTGATTTAATTGGAAGTACAATGACTGACTCTCTCCCAAAGAGTCTGTGATAACCTTAACTTCAACATGTCAAGTCCTGTTCCTGTTTATTGATAAACTTGAAATGTTAGCTTATGTTCTAATAGCATAAATACATTATTTATAAGATGAATTTGTAATTAATTTCCCAGACAAGGAAAATCTGAGAATAAAAGAGGCACTATTATTTGTAATAAAAGAAAAGAGGGTATAACCTGGGACAATCCTGGACATAATGGCTTCAATTATTAAACATTGTGGATAGCTTACCAAGATATTCATTTCTAAATTCAATAGTCCCAATTTGCTTTCTTTTTGCATTTATGATCCCTACTGTAGAGTCTAATTTAGACAAAATAGAATGAAGTTGAACAGCAGAGTCTGTACACAGACCACATTGGTTCAAATCTCAGTTCGTCCACTTACTATTTGTGATGTCTTGGGAAACTTACCTAAACTCTCAATGACTTATTTCCCTTACCTTTAAGTAAGACTGAATATTTCAGTAAATATTTCATATATTTGTGAGGATTGATTATGATATAAGATATTTAAAACTGTGCCTAGCACATAGTAAATGGTTAATAAATATAAATTACTGTTACTGGCTGAAATATACTGCAGTCAGTTCTGTATATAAAAATCAGAGGGGAGGAAGCCCAAATTGTATTTTCTTATTATATTATATTACTTTGTCATAAAAAAAATAATGATAAATTAAGTATGTACAATGAAGAATGAAGTTTTGGTGACAGGACATGAGGAAGAATATCAATTTTGCTCCAGCTTTCATCCCTGCAGATTTGTGTGTGCACATCATAAGAGAAGTTTATTTATTTCCAAAGACTTTTTCTATTGCTTTTTAAAAAATTAACATATAATGTATTATTTGTCCCAGAGAAATCTGTCTGTGAATCATCAGATTTACACATTTCACAACACTCACCATAGCCCATACCTTCCCCAATGTCCATAACCCAGCCACCCTCTCCCTTCCCCCTCCAACCCCCAGCAACACTCAGTTTGTTTTGTGAGATTAAGAGTCTTATGGTTTGTCTCCCTCCTGATCCCATCTTGTTTTATGTTTTCCTCCCTACCCCCATGACCCCCTGCCCTGCCCTTCAAATTCATCATATCAGAGAGGTCATATGATTATTGACTTTGACTTATTTTGCTTAGCATAATAACCTCTAGTTCCATCCACGTCTTTGCAAATGGCAAAATTTTGGCTTTTGATGGCTGCATAGTATTCCATTGTGTATATAAAATATATAATATATTATATATATCATATATATATTTTATATATATGTATCTATATATATTTATATATATCACATCTTCTTTATCCACTCATCTGTTGATGGACATCTAGGCTCTTTCCATAGTTTGACTATTGTGACATTGCTGTTATAAACATTTGGAAGCAATGCCCCTTTGGATCCCTGCATTTGTATCTTTAGGGTGAATACCCAGTACTGCAATTGCTGGGTCATAAGGTAGCTCTATTTTCAACTTTTTGCAGAACCTCCATGCTGTTTTCCAGAGTGGCTGAACCAGCTTGCTTTCCCAGCAACAGTGTAGGAGGGTTCCACTTTCTCTGCATCCTTGCCAACATCTGTCATTTTCTGACTTAATTTTAGCCATTCTGACTAGTGTGAAGTGGTATCTCACTGTGGTTTCTATTTGTATTTCCATGATGTCGAGTGATATTGAGCACTTTTTCATATGACTGTTGGCCACCTGGATGTCTTCTTTGTTGAAATGTCTGTACATGTCTTCTGTTCATTTCTTGATTGGATTATTTGTTCCTTGGGTGTTGAGTTTGATAAGTTCTTTCTAGATTTTGGATATGAGCCCTTTATCTGATATGTCATTTGAAAATATCTTCTCTCATTCTTTATGTTGTCTTTTGGTTTTGTTGACTGTTTCTTTTGCTGTGCCTTTGGAGACGTGTGTAGCAAGAAGTTGCTGTGGCTGAGGTCAAAGAGGTTCCTGCCTCTGTTCTCTTCAAGGACCTGGATGAATTCCTGTCTAACATTGAGTTTTTTCATCCACTTGGAGTCTATATTTTGTGTATGATATAAGAAAATGGTCCAGTTTCATTATTCTGCATATGGCTGTCCTGTGTTCCTAGCACCATTTATTGAAGACACTTTTTTTCCCCCAATTAGATATTCTTTCCTGCTTTGAGGAAGATTAGTTGACCCTAGAGTTGAGGGTCCATTTCTAGTTTCTCTATTCTGTTCCATTAATCTGTGTGTCTGGTTTTTTGCCAGGACCATACTGTCTTGATATCACAGCTTTGTAATAGAGCTTGAAGTCTGCAATTGCATTGCCATCAGCGATGGTTTTCTTTTTCAACATCCCTTTGGCTATTCGGAGTCTCTTCAGCTTCCACACAAATTTGGGGATTATTCATTCCAGTTCTGTGAAAATTGTGGATGGTATTTTGATAGGGATTGCATTGAATCTGTGGATTGTTCTGGGTAGCATAGACATTTTCACAATGTTTCTTCTTCCAATCCATGACCATGGAACATTTTTCCATTTTTTTGTGTCTTCCTCCATTTCGTTCATGACTATGGTATGGTTTTCTGAGTACAAATCCTTTGCCATTTTGGTTAGATGGAGTCCCAAGTATCTTATGGTTTGGGGTGCGATGACACATAGGATAGAATCCTTAATTTCTGTTTCTTCTGTCGCATTGTTGCTGCAGACAAATGCAAGTGATTTCTGTGTATTGATTTTATATCCTACCACTTTACAGAATTCCTGGCTGAGTTCTAGCAATTTGGGGGTGGAGTCTTTGGACTTTCCACAGAAACTATCCTATTGTCTGAAAAGGGTGAGAGTTTGACTTCTTTGCTCATTTAGATGCCTTTTCTTTTTGTTGTCAGATGGCTGAGGTTAAGAATTCTAGTAATATGTTGAACAATAGTCATGAGAATGGGCATCCTTGTTGTGTTCCTGACCTGAAGGGAAAAGTTCTAGTTTTTCCCCATTGGGAATGATATTCTCTGTAGGTTTCCCATAGATGGCCTTTATGATGTGGAGGTATCCTTGTCCCTCCGCAGTAGAGTTTTGATCAAGAAGAGATGCATTAATTTGTCAGATGCTTTTTCTGCATCTATTGAGAGTATCCTATAGTTCTTATTCTTTCTTCTATTAAGGTAGTGGATTCCATTGATTGATTTTCAGTTGTTGAACCACCCTTGCAGTCCAGGAATAAATTCGATTTGGTCTTGTTGAATCGTCCTTTGAATGGGCTGTTGAATCCTATTAGCTAGTATGTTGGTGAGAATTTTTGCATCCATATTCATCAGGAATAGTGATCTGTAATTCTCCTTTTGGGTGGGGTCTCTGGTTTTGGGATCAAGGTAATTCTGGCCTTATCAAAAGGGCTTGGAAGTTATCCTTCCAGTTCTATTTTTAGGAAAAGTTTCAGAACAAGAGGTATTAAATCTTCTTTAAATGTTTGGTAGAATTCCCCTGGGAAGCCATCTGGTGCTGGGCTCATGTTTCCTGGATGATTTTTGATGACTGCTTCAAGTTTGCTGCTGATTATGAGTCTCTTCAGGTTTCCTTTTCTTCTCAGTTCAGTTTTGGTTGTTTCTATGTTTCTGGGAATACATCCATTTTTTCAAGACAGCCTGATCGGTTGACATAAAGTTGGCATCCTATGTTCTTATACTTGTTTGTATTTACTTGGTGTTGGGTGTGATCTGTCCTTCTTGATTCATGGTTTTATTTATTTGGGTCCTTCCCGTGTTCTTTTTGAGAAATCTGACCAGCGGTGTATCAGTCTTATTAATTCTTTCAAAGAAGCAGCTCCTAGATGCATTGATTTGTTCTTCTATTTTTTTGTTTCTATTTCATTGATTTCTGCTCTAATCTTTATTATTTCTTTTCTCCTTCTGGGGTTAAACTTTCTATGATCCTCTTTCTCCAGCTCCTTTAGGTGTAGGGTTAGGTTGTGTATTTGAGACCTTTCTTGGTTCTTGAGAAATGGTTGTCGTGCTCTATACTTCCCTCCGAGGACTGTCTTTGCTGCATCCCAAAGATATTGGACAGTTGTGTTTTCATTCTCCTGTGTTTCCATGAATTTTTAAAATTAATCTTGAATTGACTAGGTGAACCATACATTCTTTAATAGGATGCTCTCTAGCCTCCACGTATTTGAGTTCTTTCAATTTTTCCTCTTCTGATGGAGTTTCATTTTCAAAGCATTATGGTCTGAACATATGCAGGGAATGATCCCAATCTTTTGGGATGAGAACGAACATGGCAGCCTCCCTATCTCTGGACCTGGAGCCGAGAGCTCTGGGCTCTGCTCCTCAGTGCATCCTCACAGAAGTGGTCCATCCCTTGTGTCTCCCTGGTCTCTGTCGGCTCTCTGTGCTCACCGGTCCTGTGACCAACATTTCTGTGTCTGTCACACAACCCAGTTTGGAGTCTTCAAGCCCAGCAGACTACTGCAGCATGCTCAAGCACCACTCCTCCTGGGGGAGGAAGGGGGCTCTGTCCAGGTGTGCCTCTTCTTGGGTCCCTTCTCAAAGAGTGAGGTGGCCAGATTGCGCTGTGGATCACAGTTTATGGCAACCTCCAGCTTAGAGCCCACTCCTGGGATCACTCTTTGTCAATGGCTTCCCTGCTTCAATACCTGGGAGCTCTGCTGCCCTCAAGCACTCCTGGTCCCCCTGGAACCCTGAGGATCCTGAGACCACACTGTCCCATCGAGGGTTTCACACCCTGCCCAGCCACCAGAGTGACATCCCTCACCAGAACAGACTTCTGCAAGTTCCAATTTTGTGCTCTGCTGCCCTAGCACTTGTCAATAGCCGGCTGACAGAGGCTTCCTCCCCCAAGGGTTTATCTTCCCACCTATCAGCTTAGACTCACTTTTCTCTACTTCCTCCCTTGTGGGAAGTGGTCTCTTTTCTGTTTGTAGCATTGCTGCTCTTCTTTTCTTGGATCTGTGCTTGAATTTGCAGGTGTTCAGAATGGTTTGATAGCTAGCTAGCTAAATTCCTTGTGCCAGATGAAATGAAGGGGTCCTACTCCTCTGCCATCTTGGACTCTGTCTCTCTCTTCTTTCTCCAGATTGCTTTGGGTATGGTGGACATGTTAACATTATTAATTCTTCCAGTTAAAGTGCATGGCATACGCTTCCATTTATTTGTTTCATCTTCCAAATCTTTAGCCCATTCACCCACCAACACGCACATGTTTTTCCTTCCTTTTCCACCAGGTGTTCAGTATACCAGGGCTTCCTCATTCTTGGTTACTTTTATTCCTAGATTTTTTTTTTTTTTTTTTTTTTTTTTTGCTTGATGCAATTATCAATGGCATTGCTTTCTTAATCTCTTTGTGAAAGTTGGTCATCAGTACATAAAAATACAAGTCAGGGCACTTGGGTGGCTCTGTCAGTGAAGTGTCTGCCTCCAGGTCAGGTCATGATCTTGGGGTTTTAGGAATGAGTCCAGCATTGAACAGTCCATGTTCAGCAGGGAGTCTGCTTTTCCCTGACTTTCTGCTGCTCCCCCTGCTTATGCTCTCTCTCTTTCTGTCTCTCTCCATGTCAAATACATACATTCTTTAAAAACAAGAAATGCAGCAGGTTTCTGAATATTGACTTTGTATCTTGCAGCTTTACTGAATTTATTTATTCTAATATATTCAAATTTGTTTATTTGTTAATGAAACATTTTGTGTGTGTGTAGACTCCTTAGGGATTTCTACATATAGTGTGTCATCTGAAAATAGTGACCATTTTCTTTTCCTATTTAGATTTCATATTTTTTTTGCTTTTTTTTTTTTTTCTAAATCATTTGGCAAGGGCCTTCAATATGATGAGGAATGAAAGTGATAAGAGTGGGCATCTTTATCTTGTTCTTGCTGGTAGAAGGAAAGTTTTCAGCATTTCACCCTCAAGTATAATGTCAGCTGTGGGCTTTTCACATAGGACCTTTGTTTGGTTGAGGTGTGTTCCCTCAGTACACAGATGGTTTAGAGCATTCATCATGAATGCATATCGAATCCTGTCAAGTGTTCTTTCTGCATCTATTGTAACAATCCTAGGATCCTTATCTTTTATTTTGTTAAGGTAGTGTGTGTTATTGGTGGATGTGCAGATGTGGAATCATCCTGGCATCCCTGGAATAAATCCCACTGGATCATGTTATGTGATTCTCCTGATGGACCGTTGAATTGATGTCGCCGATAATTTGCTGAGGACGTTTGCATCTCTTTTCATGAGGGATATTGGCCTTTCCTTTTCTGGTACCATTCTTGTCTTGTTTTCGTAGCAGGGTACTGCTACCTTCATGAAAAGAGTTTGGATGTATGCCCTTCTCTCCTTTTTTATTTTTATTTTTTTAAGATATTATTTATTTATTCATCAGAGAGACAGAGTATGCACAAGCCGGCAGAGAGGCAGGCAGAGGCAGAGAGAGAAGCAGATTCCCCAGTGAGCAAGAAGCCCAATGTGGGACTCAATCCCAGGACCCTAGGTTCATGACCTGAGCCAAAGGCAGCAGCTTAATCTACTGAGCCACTCAGGGGTCCCTTTTCTCTCCTTTTAAAAAACAGTTTGGAAAGAGTTGGTATTAATTCTTCTTCTATCGTCTGTCTAGAGCTCCTTGGTGAAATTGTCTGGTCTTGGGCATTTGTTTCCTAGGAGGATTTGACTATGGAATCAATCTTTTTATTAGTGATCAGTCTGTTCAGATTTTTTTTTCCCCCTTCATGGTTCATTCTAGGTTGTTGTCAGGAACTTATCCATTTCTTCTAAGTTGTCCAAGGTGTTGGCCTCTACTTGCTCTTAGTACTCTCAATGATCCTTTGTATTTTTGTGATATTCTTTGCAATAACTCAAGTTTCTTTCTCTTTTTTTAAGTTCTTCACATTTTTCATTTAAATTCAGTTAGCCAAGGTATAGTTTTTGATGTAATGGTCAATGACTCATTAGTTGCACCTAACACCCAGGGCTCATCACCACCTCTCTTCCAGTCTGTTTCCAATGATTAAGAGTCTCTCATGGTTTGTCTCCCTCTCTGATTTATTCCCATTCAGTGTTCCCTCCCTTCCCCTGTGGTCCTCCACACTATTCCTTGTGTCCTCATATGAATGACACCATATAATTATTGTCATTCTCTGCTTGATGGATTTCACTTAGCATAACCCCCTCCAGTTCCACTCATGTCGATGCAAATGGTGGACATTCGTCCCTTCTGATGGCTGAGTAAAATTCTACAGTATGTATGTACCACATCTTCTTTATCCATTCTTCTGTTGAAGGACATCTCAGCTCCTTCCACAGGGTGGTTCTTGTGGACATTGCTGCTATGAACATTGGGGATCATGTGTCCCTTCTTTCCACTGCCTCTGTATCTTTGGGGTAAATACCCAGGAGTGCAATTGCTGGGTTGTAGGGAAACTCTATTTTTAACTTTTTGAGGAAACTTCATGCTGTTTTCAAGAGTGACTGCACCAGCTTTCATTTCCACCAACAGTGTAAGAAGGTTCTCCTTTCTCCACATCCTTGCCAACAGTTGTTGTTTACTGTCTGTTAATTTGAGCCATCCTAACTGCTGGAAGGTGGTATCTCACTGTGGTTTTGAATTCCCTGATGAGAATTGATGTGGAGCACTTTTTCATGGACTGTTGGCCATTTGTGTGTCTTCTTTGGAGAAGTGTCTCTTCCCGTCTTCTGCCCATTTGTTGAGTGGTTTCTTTGTTTCTTGCATGTTGAGTTTGAGCAGATCTTTGTAGATCTTGGATATCAGACCTTTCTCTTTCCTTTATGTGTCATGTCATTTGCAAATATCTTCTCCCATTCTATAGGTTGCCTTTAGTTTTGCTAATTGTTTCCTTTGCTGTGCAGAAGCTTTTTACCTTGATGAAGTCCCAACAGTTCATTTTTGCTTTTGTTTCCCTGGCCTTCCTTAGAAACATTTTCCAGGAGATGCAGGGTGTCTAAGAGACAGTTGCCATGTCTTGCAAGAAGTTGCAGTGCCCAAGGTTGACGAGGTTGTTGTCTGTGTTCTCCTCTAGGACTTCAATGTGAGACAGGAATCAATCATCTTTCTTTCCTCATTGTATTTGAGCCCTCTCTCTTTCTTGGTGAGCCTAGCTAAAAGTTTGTCAGTGTAGTTTATCTTCCCAAAAATGGCAGCCCATATTTTCATGGATCCTTTGTCTTTTTAGTCTCCATTGGATTTATTTCCGCTTTCCTTTTTTTATTTCTTTCTGTCTACTGATTTTGGGCTTTGCTTGTTTGTTTGTTTTGTTTTGTTGTTTGTTTTTTTGTTTTTTTCCAATTCTATCCCTTGTATATTAGGTTGGTCATTGGAGAGCTTTCAGATGGATTGATGAGGACCTGAATTTCTATGAACTTCCCCCTTAGAGCTACTTTGGCTGCATCCCATAACTTTTCATAGCTTCTCTTTTTGTCTCAAGATACTTTCAAATTTTCTTTTGATTTCTTATTTGACTGTTGGTTATTAACTAGCATGTTGTTGAATTTCCACATATTTGGGACTGTCTCATTTTCTTCTTGCAACTGATCTCTACTTGCATACTATTGTGCTTGGACAAGATTTGAGCCAGAGCATGAAGGGAACATTCAGTTTAAAGGATAGTTTCCTGGGGTGTGGTCTGAGGGCACACCATGACTTCCAGGGGGACAGAAGTTTTTGTGAGACTGGGGTGGGGGGAGGTGGTCAGCCCTTGTTAGAATTATTGATTACTACCATGCCTGCTGTGTACCACTGTTCATACTATAGCCCTGATGGACATGTACTTCCTTAGAAACATTTTCCAGGAGATGCAGGGTGTCTAAGAGACAGTTGCCATGTGAGTTCATGGCATGGCCCAGGTCATAAACCAGGATGTATGGTAAACTGGGGCATCAGAGTCTGACTTTCTGTTGGAAGTGATAGGAACAGGGCATGGTGAGTTTCATGACAATAGCTGAGGTCCGGAGTAAGCCACTGCATGTTGGTGGTGGGTGGGGTAGTGGGGCCAGCGGACCTTTCTCATCAGAACCTGTGGAATTCAGGGACCCCCTCCTGTCTGTTGAGTTGTGTGGAGACAGGTAGACAGCAGTCTCTGGCCAGGCACAAGGGTCACACTATACTGCCACCAGAGCAGCAGCGTGTGGTGGGAGCCAGTGCTCCATTTCCATGAAAAGCCATCAGGATCTGGTGACTGTGATTCCTAGCAGCAGCATGGGGGGAGGAGGGCGGTGGTGGTGCACACTTCCTAAGGTTATGGTCAGCACTAAGCTGGAGTCCACTGAAGTCAACCACGCGTGACACAGAAGGCACCCAGTCACTGTAACTGTGGCCACCGTCCCCGTGGCACTTTCATCCCATGCTGCCGCCTCCTATTTTTCATCATCTTCATGTTCATGAGCTCTTGCCTCATGGCCCCCTGGAGTACTGCCCTCCCTCCATCCAGCCCTCATCCTCTGTCTTGTGCAAGCCGATGCCAGGGTAGCCTTCTCAAGAGGCAGTTCTGTCAGTCTCCTGAGGGAACCCTTCACCCTGTGAGGTGAGGACGATGCACTGCCCTGGAAGGGGGCTGCAGGTCCCCAATCAGGAGGGCCACGTCTTCCTTTTCAGCCTGGCTTGCCCTCCCCTCAGTCCTTCTCAGGGAAGCCCTCATACTTCCTCAGGTGACAGCTGTGATCTTAAAAACCAATATTGTTTTCTGTTTCTCTGTGCCTTAGTTCATCCGTGGCATGTCTTTCTAACCTCTCAGTGGGTTTTCAGCAGTCTTGCAGCGCTGTCTGCTCAACGAGGGCATGACCTCGGAGGGCCAGCCTTCCCTGCCACCGCCCTCTGCATGTCCCTGAGCCCTGCAGCCAGCTGTCCCACTGAGTGCTGAGAGACCTGAACCAGCACATCCTGAGCCCAGGCTGTCAGCAGTGTAGACTGATGTGTGCTAGGAGTGGTGGGCAGGTGGCATGGGCCAGGGGCAGGCAGTTTCTCTTTCTTATTCCTCCCCCTCCCAGAGGTAGCTCAGAGCAGCCTCCACAACCCACATCATGAGATCCCTTGACCTGTGCCCCCAGCATTCAGCTGGAGAGCTTGGTGGCTCCCCGTTGCTTCTGTGTCCCATATACGCACCCATGGCAGTTCCTGGAGCAGGGGAGGGATCACCCCCTTGTCTGTACTTGATGCTCTTTCTACCCTGCACTGAGCCCACTCACCTTTGTGTCTTCCATGGATGTGCTTGGAAGCAACCTCATCCACAGGAAATCTAGTAGCCAAATGGATCCAAGTCAAGGCCACTGAATTAGAGATCCAGGATAGAGAACAAACCAACTCTGAAACCTGTCCCACACTTTGTGACCATCTCATACTAAAACACACACAGTAATAGCTTTATGGATATGACATGGCATCTTTCTCTACTTACACTCTTGAATGCATAGGTGTTGATTCTGTTTGAAAAGGGACCATGGCTCCTGTGGGCTAGGATTAACAGGTAAAATATAAGAACTTAGTGAATTTTGAACTCGAGGCATAGAATGAATAAATATTGATGAGAAAATACTCTTAAGCAAGGCATATGAACATTGTGTATCAAAGCTTTTTCAAGTAGGTTACTGAAAGAAAATCTTTTTTATTGTTTATTTTAATTCCAGTCAAGTTAACCTAAAGTATTATATCAGTTTCAGGTGTGCAATAGCGTGAGTCAGTAATTCTATGCATTACTCACTTCTCATCGACAAAAATGTACTTTCAGTCCCCTTTGTCGATTTCACTCATCCCTCCATCCACCTCTGCTTTGATAACCACCAGTTTGTTCTCTGTTGTTAAGAATCTATGTTTTGGTTTGTCTCTTTTTTCTCCTTTATTTCTGTATGTTTCTTTCTTCATTTCTACACAAGTTACACCATATGGTATTGTCTTTCCCTGACTGACTGATTTCACTTAGGATGATCCTCTCTAGATCCATCCGTGTGGCTGCAAAGGGCAAGATATCATTCTTTTTATGGGTGAGTAATATTCCACTGTGTGTGTGTGTGTGTGTGTGTGTGTGTGTGTGTACACATCCCTCAGCTCATTTAGCACTTTATGAATGAACACTTGGGTTGCTTCCATATTGTGATCTTGTAAATAATGCTGCAGGAAACATAAGGGTGCATGTACCCTTTTATGTTACTGTTTTTGTATGTTCTGAGTAAATGCCCAGTAGTGCCGTTGCTGGATCCCAGAGTAGCTCTATTTGTAACGTCTTGAGGACCCCCCACACTGTTATCCAGAACGGCTGTGGCAGGTTGCTGTTCCACCAACAGTGCATGAGAGTCCCCTCTTCCACATCTTCCCAGCACATGCTGTTCCTTGTGACTTCGATGGGAGCCATTCCAACAGCATGTGCTAATACCTCATTATACTTTTGATTTGCATTTTCCTGAGCTTGGGTGATGGTGAACATCTTTTCATGGGACCGTTGGCCATCTGTATTTCTTCTTTGAGGAAATGTCTGTTCATGCCTTCAGACTCTTTTTTAACTGGGTTGTTTGTTTTTTGGTGTTGAATTATATCTACTCCACATATTTTGGACACTGTCCATTTACCTAGGATATTTGCAAATATCTTCTCCCTTTTAGTAGGTTGTCTTATTATTATTACTTCTTCCTAGGTCTTCTGCTGTGCAGAAACTTTTTATTTTGATACAGTCCCAGCTGTTTATTTTTATTTTTATTTCCTTTGCCTCAGGAGACAGTCTAGAAAAAATGTTGCTCTGGTCCATGTCAAGAAGTTACTGTCTGGAGGCACCTGGGTGGCTCAGTGGGTTAAGCCTCTGCCTTCAGCTCAGGTCATAATCTCAGGGTCCTGGGATTGAGCCCCACATCGGGCTCCCTGCTCAGTGGAGAGCCTGCTTTCCCCCCTCTCTCTGCCTGCCTCTCTGCCTACTTGTGATCCCTCTCTCTGTCAAATAAATAAATATTAAAAAAAGAAGAAGTTACTGTCCGTGCCCTCATAGGATTTTTTATGGTTTCAGGTCTTCCGCTGAGGTCTTGAAACTGTTCTGAGTTTATGTGTCTGTGTGGTGTAAGGAAGCAGAGTAATTGCATTCTTCTGTGCATAGCTGTCCAGTTTTCCCAGCACCATTAGTTGTAGAGACTGTCCTTTTCCTTTTTGATGTTCTTGCCTGCTTTGGGGAACACTAACTGGCCCACAATTGCGGGCTTATATCTGAGCTTCTCTCTTGTTCCCGAGGTCACTGTGTGTATTTTTGTGCCTGTGCCATACTGTTAGGATGACCACAGTTTTGTATAACTTAAAATCTGGAATTGTGACCCCTAGAGCTTGTTTCTCTTTCTCAACATTACGTTGGCTGTTCAGTATCTTTGGTTGAGTTCTTTTTGTTTAACTGAATGTCAACATCATTAGTTTCACATGCAGTATTCAATAATAGATCAGGTGTGTATAACCCCCAGTGCTCATTGCATCGCGTGCCCTCCTTAATGTGCATCACCCAGTTTAGTGCTCATTGCATCGCGTGCCCTCCTTAATGTGCATCACCCAGTTT
>NC_081569.1:34098142-34101485 GCF_022355385.1 Mustela nigripes | reverse complement strand
CCCCATCCCCCATCCAACTTTCCTCTGGCAATCCTCAGTTTGTTTCTGTAAAGAGTCTCCCATGGTTTTTCTCCCTCTCTGATGACTTCCCATTCAGTTTTCCCTGCCTTACCCTCTGATCCCTTGTGGTGCTTCTCATGTGAGTGAGCCCATGTGCCAATTGTCTTTCTCTAATAGACTAACCAAGGTTTGGGCTGTGCTGCCTTGCCTGCACACAAATTGCAGTGCCTGGGTCAGGTCTTCATTGCAACCGCTGAGCCAGCTTAGTGAGGACCTTGCCCAGGACACTAGCCCCATGACACTGAGGGCACCGCGAAGTCAGGAAATGCGACGAGGGACTCTCCATCAGGGTAGATGATGGAGGGTATCGTTTCCCAGCAGACCGGACCCAAAACATGTAAATGACAGAATAGGAAGTAGTTCAATGTACTCTATCTGACGGCAGGAATGGGAAAAGTGAAGGATGGGGTCAGAAAGGGGAGCGGGA
The DNA here is from genome assembly GCF_022355385.1 of Mustela nigripes. Classification (NCBI taxonomy): domain Eukaryota; kingdom Metazoa; phylum Chordata; class Mammalia; order Carnivora; family Mustelidae; genus Mustela; species Mustela nigripes. Next base: position 34,100,998 of record NC_081569.1, on the reverse strand, counting down.
GTTCCAAGAAGCAGGCTGGAGACATCAGGGGGTAGGGGGTGTCTCCTCCTGGAGGAAGGGACCAGGAGGCTCGTCTGGAGTTCCAACAGGGCAGCATCAGGGTGTGTGCTCTGCCTGACCCATGACCCCTGGGGGCACTGGGGGCCTTCTAGCTCCAGAGGATCTCCAGTAATGCCAATCGGCCTGAGCAAAACCTTCCTGCTAAGTCTTCTTTGTTCCTGGGGGTGGCTCTTTTTCTGCTTCTGGAGGCTGATGATTCTGCTTTGTTTTCCTCTGAGCTGCACCATTTTGCACTCTTTGATTGGTGTGGACTCAGTGCTGTAAGTTGACACAAATTCTTCCTCAAAAGAAGCGGAATAGAAGCCATCCTTGTTTCCAAGTAGACCTGAATAGATTCCACAGAGATAGCTCTTTCCCAGGCCCCTGGGCCCTCACAGGCTAAGTCCAAGATTTTAGAAAACATCTTCTATTCTTAATAGGTTGAAAGCATTAGCTTGGTTTTCAAAAATTGAACAACGTCACACTTTGCATCATCTATACAATGACCTGTAGACATTGAATAAACAAGGCTTGACAGGATGAAGAATGGGCTTTGCAGTGGGGTTTGGGGCACTGTCGACTCACTGTTGCCCCCGTGTGGCCACTCTCCAGATAGCACGTGGCCGAATATTCCCATTTAAAGGGATTCAAGGGAGAATAAGACCAAAGAAGGTTGGTCCCTGAACTCCGTAGCTCCTAAAAGCCATCCTCCAATATATGAGCAATATTATAAATTGAGTATATCTTAACTAGATATTAGGGTTGAAGTCAGGGTCAAGTTACGTACATTAACTAGTGATAGCTTTGTGTATGTCAGTCTTACCAGCCTAAGATGTTTTTAAAAAAATACAGTGGGAGAGGATATGGTTACCAAAGCACTGAGCACATGGCTTGTCCCTGGAAATAGGTCACTCCACAAAATGATCGTTTCATCTTAGCTGAGGACCAGGAGCTGGTCCTAGAGGTAGCATCTGTGGCCAGCTGTGGCCATCTCCCCCTGACAGCCACACCCAGCTCAGCCCATCCTCTGCTCTGCTCATGCTCTTGTCAGGCATGGCTTGCTTCCAACAGGTAGAGAAGTGGGTCAGCTCACATGCACATGACGTGTTCCCTTGGTTCCTTGTTATCAGCCTTGTCTTTCTGTCACCTGGGTCCTGAGCCTTGATTGAGCTCCTGTGAGAACATGGGTTTGCAGATTTCTGTGGATATTTCCAGGTGTAGATCTGTGTTGCCTTTGTCCCTGTCCTGGGGTTGGAGATGAAGGCTGGAAAAGTCATCCTACTTTGAAGGCAACAAAAAGAAATATCAAGTGTGCTCTGTCCCCGGCCCCTAAGGTGTGAAAGCCATGGCCAGCAACGCACTTCATGTTCTACCCAAACAGCTTTAGGGACTCACGGATGCATGTGACATGAACTGGTACTGAAAGAAATCTTGTTGCCAAACTTTTGCCTTACAGAAGACAGTTTAGAGACATCGCCCCTCACCCATGCTGTCATTTCCAGTCTGGCCAATGCCCAGTCACACTGACATGTGTAGCCACCCAAGGGCACAGCTGTGAAATCCTCCTGGAGCATCCCCCTTCTCCCATGGTCTGGCCAACCCTGCATACCCCCAGTCCTCCTGAGTGTTCCTTCTCATGGCATTTGCCACACAAGGCTGTCATTTGCTGTCTCTTGGTGTGTCCTTTCTGCTTGAGATCTCTCTCACAGACGTCTGGCTGGATGACAGGTGGATGAATGGTTTCAGGATCTTTGGTCCTGGAATTGCAGGTGTCCCTCAAAACCTGGGCAAGGGGAGTCTCTGTCCCTCTGTGTGCCCCCAGCCTCGGTGGAACCTAGTGTCCAGAACAAGGGACTTGGGAGTCCTCCCAGATGAAGTTTGTGCTATGAAGGTGGCTTCCTTCTGAGATCACTCTGCAAACACACGGAGTGGCCACTCATATGGGACAGAAATCACGCTACTGTATTGTATTCTCCTTGCACACTGTGGCTACCAAAGAGGAAACACACGCTCACCCCCACACATTCACACTCACACCTCCATTTCTGAGCATCACTACTACGGAAACAACGGTGAATTCCCGTTGGGCTGCAGACCTGTAGATGTGCCATTCAAGGTGTCCATAGAGGCAGATAGAGATGGTGTTTTGGCTAAAAGGATGGAAGTCCTTGCCTCTGGGGGTAAAGACATTAGATTTGACCCAGAAGGCACTATGTTTTGCTCAAAGAAAGGACAAGAGCCTAGGATCTTTGAGACTGGGGACGGGCACAGAATTTCCGGAAAGTCTTCTGTAAAGATCATCTGTGAGGTGTTGTGGTCCACGTGGTGTCTCCGACAATGATTCCACTCTTGCCTTGTGGCTTGAGAGCAGCCACAGAACTTTAGTCTATAACTAAAGTTCCAGACACACAGGATTGGGAGAATCCGGGGGGAGGGGTCTATTTGGCCCATGGGTGGTAGTTTCCCCCACCCCAGATCTGCCACAAGATGGATGATGGGGGAGAGGGCTCTTCTTGTCCAGTGGCAGAGTGGGAAGACACGGGGCTCTATCCTGCCTGACCCCCGGCCCTGCCCATGAAAGGGAAAAGAAGTTGATATGAGATTGGCCAACAATGAAGGCCTCAGCAAGAATTCCCTTCCCCACCCCATTTCTCTGTCTGCCTCAAGCTTCACACAACACGTTTGTCTGCAGTTGAATCCCATGTACGTGTTTTTTGGCTGAGTCAGTCCCCATTGTCTGGTGGGTATATCTTGTTGAATCCCATGTACGTGTTTTTTGGCTGAGTCAGTCCCCATTGTCTGGTGGGTATATCTTGT
>NC_081569.1:33889253-34098132 GCF_022355385.1 Mustela nigripes | reverse complement strand
GGGTTATATACCACATAGATGCTCATCTTGTTCAGGCCAAGACCATGGGCACATTTGGGCTTCTCCGGAGTTAGCGGAGGATCAGGCATGTGTGGACTTCAGGATGAGGATGATTCAGCCCTAATCAATGTTATGGAGCACCTGGCTTCCTAGGCCCTCTGTGGCAATGGCACGGGCCTGGCCTAGGCCACTTGAGCCATCGCAGTGGAGAAGCCTAGCTTTTTCCATCTTCCTCTACCTTCTGTCAGCACACAGGTTTCCCACCGACCATGTCTTTGCAGACAAACTCTGAGATGGCCCATGGCTTGGGACTCCATTAACATCCCAGAGTCTCAATGTAACCAGTGTCAGAGGCTTCTGGGGTCCTGACATGACATTTATCTCCAGAATATGCCCCATGAAGAGTCCTATGAGAGTGCCGGAGCTCAGGAAAGATCTGCAGGTGCTGAGGTGGGATCGCCGGGGGCCTGAGTGGAGGGCGGTGGTCAGACAGCACTTCCAGTTCTGGGTTTGTGGCAGGGCGGCCACCAAAGTTGGCAGTGGCCTCAGGGGAGTCTACAGTTTCTCCCCTTCTGTGGGTTCTGTGCAGCTCCAAATGGCACGGTTTCCTCCGGGGGAGGGGGGAGGCAGGCGGTCTCCTGGGATGTGGCTCAGAGGTCCCCAGCCTGCGGGCTTTTAGGGCCAAGACTCTGTGGATGGAAGCATGGGAACCCAACCCGGGGTTGGGGTTCAGGCCAGGGGCCTGGCAGGGCCCACCTGTCACCAATGAAGCAGGCTCCCTGGGGGGCTGAGTAGAGGATGGGTTTTGCTGGCATTTAGAAGTGACTGGAGCCACATGTGCACTATGAGCACTTTCCCATAGGCTTCGGGCGACACCACGCAGGACCCCAGATTGCACCCAGTTGGCTCCCTCAAAGGCCCCTGTCACCGGAAGGCAGTTTGCCAGGGCTTTAAGGCCAATTCTCACAAGCTTTCTGCCCAAATCGATGTGGATTTGCAAAGCCAACCTAGGGTTTGGGTTAGGGCCTAAGGACATGTCAGGCCCCATCTGGGGCTGAGGAAATGGAGGTTTTGGCCACACATGCACCTGGCTTTTAGAGCGCTTTCACGCAGGGTTTGGGCCGTGACAACTCTGGACCTCTGGCCAGGCCCAATCGGCTCCTCGGAAGGACTGCGCAGCTGGAAGGGAGTTCGCTTGGGGTTTCTGGTCAATTCTCACGAGCTTTCTGCCCCGGGGCAGAAAGCTCGTGAGAATTGACCAGTGTTGTGCAGTGATTCAGACCAAACTAGCACCCACTGTTGAGCACCACTTTCTGGCTAGGTGTGTGTTGCAATCACCCGGGAATTTGGGTCAGGGACACCCAGTTTCATGGGTGGTAAAGTCAGAAGGAGTCTTTGGGAATTCTCCTGGATAGAGGCATGCTGGTGGCTTCAAGGGCTTGGTGTCAGGAACCCTGGGGTAAATTTCACGCCTGACACTGGGCAAGTCAGGTTATCGCCAGGTTCTCTGTTTCCTTCTTAGGAAATTGCTGGCAGGGAATGTTCCACTTAAAGAAGAACCCTCCTGCACTGTTGCTGGGCATGCGGGCTGTTGCAGTGACTCTGGAAAAGAGTATGGTGGTTTAAAAAAAAAAGAAAAAAAAAAGGAGAGAGTATGGTGGTTCCTCCAAAAGCTAAGCATTCAGGAGGTAGCCTTTTCTCTTTCTCATGAACGGCTTGGGCCAGTGTAATTTTGGAAGAAGGAGGGGATCCCAGAGCTTTGCGGCAGATGGGAGTTCCAGGTCTGCTTAGGGCTGACAGGGGTCCCTGAGGTGAGCTGAGCTAAGGGCATGCAGGCCCGATCTGCCAGTGCTGAGGTGGGTGCTGGGATGCTGAATTGAGGGTGGGGTCAGGGGGCATGTCAGGCTGCGGGTTTGTAGCCAGGGGCTGCAGAGTTGGGGGTGTTCTCAGGGGGGCATGCATGTTTCGCAGGCTCTGAAGGGTTCTGCTCAGCTTCAAACGGCACAGTTTCCATCTGGGTGGCAAGCGGACTCCTGGGGTATGGCTCTGGGGTCCCAAATCTGGAGGGCTTGGGGGTCAGGCCCCTGGGGACGGAAGCCTGAAAATCCAACCTAGGGTTCGGGAAAGGGTCTAGGGTCATGACAGGCCCGATCTGCCAGCGCTAAAAACGAAACCCCAGGGGGCTGAGTAGAGGGAGGGTTTGGCGACCCGTGCTCCTGGCTTCTAGAGCGCTTTCTCGCAGGGTTTGGGCTGCGACCACTCGGGACCTCCGGCCAGGCCTGGGCAGCTTCCCCAAAGGCCCACGCAGCCGGAAGGGAGTTCCGCTGGGGGTTTCCGGCCAAATCTCATGAGCATTCTGCCCAAATTGACACTGCTTTATGTAGAAAACTTGTGAGAATTGGCTGGCGTTGTGCAGTGATTCCCCCGCGCTGGTGCCTGCTGTTCAGAGCACTTTCTCGCCACGTGTTTGTTGCGGCCATGTGGGAACTCCACGGGACCCATTCGACTCCTCTGAGGCCCACCGCTGAGGGGAGCTTTCCAGGGCCAGAGTTGAGGGAGGGGCTCAGGCTGAGCCTCAGGCTCCGTGTCTGTGGCCCAGTGAGGCACCGAAGGTGGGGGCCGCCTCAGAGGTGGGGAAGGATATATGCTGGTTTCTCCCTCTCTTAGGGTTTGTGCAGCTCCAAATGGCACAGTATCCTCCTGGGTGGCAAATGGAGTCCTAGGCTGTGGCTCAGGGGTCCCCAGTCTGGAGGGCTTGGGAGCCAGGCCTCTTGGGACAGAAGCCTGAAAACCCAATTTAGAATTAGGATTAGGGTCTAGGGGCATGGCAGGACCAATCTGCCAGTGCTTAGGCGGGATCCCTGGGGTGCGGAGTTGAGGACAGCCATCACGGGGCGTGTCAGGCTCCGGGTTGGTGACCAGGGGGCCACCGAATGTTGGGGTGGCCTCAGGGGGGCATGCAGGTTTCTCCCGGTGTCACAGTTCTGCACTCCAAATGGCAGTTTCCATCTGGGTGGCAGGTGGACAACTGGGGTGTTGGTCTGGGACCAGAAACTGGAGACCTTGGGGGACATGACCCTTTGGACGGAAGCCTGAATACACACCTAGGGTTCGGATAGGGCCTAGGGGCGTATCAGGCCCGATCTGCCAGCGCTGAGACGGATGCTCCAGGGGGCTGAGTAGACAAGAGTGGCCACGTGTGTGCGTGGCTTTTAGAGCACCTCCACACAGGGTTCGTGCGGGGCCACTCGAGACCACGGGGCAGGCACAGGAGGCTCCCCTGAAATCCCGCACAGCCGAAAGCAAGTTTGCTGGGGCTTTCAGGCCTATTCTCACAAGGTATCTGCCCCAATGGGCATGGATTTGGGCAGAAAGCTCCTGAGAATTCGCTGGTGTTGGGCGGCGATCCTGGCCCAGCGCTAGCCCAGTGCTGAGAGCTCTTTCTCCTAGGGGCGTGTTGCGGGCATGCGAGACCAGCTGGACCCACGTGTATCCCAGAGACACCCCCCCCCCCCCGGCAGAGGCGAGCTGGGGTGGGGTGCAGAGGGAGTTAGGGTGTGAGCCTGACCCTCAGGCTCTGGCTCCTTTTGGCAGAAGGGGGCGCTGAATGTGAGCTGAATGCACTTGGGCTCTGCACCCCCAGCCCGAGAATCCTTGTGAAGCCACCAGCATCAACAACCTCTGTAATGCATACCACATGCTTGAGGAATACGTTCTGGCCCAAGTTTAGTTTTAAAAAGGGAATTTTGAGGGCACCTGGGTGGCTCAGTGGGTTAAAGCCTCTGCCTCCAGCTCAGGTCATGATCTCTGGGTCCTTGGATCAAGCCCTACCTCAGGCTCTCTGCTCAGCGGGGAGTCTGCTTCCCCTCTTTCTCTCTCTACCTGCCTCTCTGCCTACTTGTGATGTCTGTCTGTCAAATAAATAAATAAAATCTTTAAAAAAAAAAAAAGGAGGGGGGAAGAATTTTGTCTTGCACATGGATTTCTGCAATTCTTGTGGAAGGGGTAGTACCATGCAGAGGAGGAACAGGTGCAAGCAATGAAGCCTAGGCAGACCCGGGTTCCAATTCCTCGGCCACCAGGAGCTGTGTGTTCATAAGTGTCCCAATCTGGTGGGACTTGGCTCACCCAGGTAGAAAATGCAGAGAACAGTACCCAGCTGTCAAAGCGGCTCCAGGTATTAAATAATGCTGCCCAGGAGAGGCTTTCTAAGTGTGAATACAGCAACACCCATTACAGCCACTGGAAAACAGCCGAATTTGATGCTCATTTATTGGTCGCTCATGTTGGAAGCCTGGCCACATCCACTCCAACTGATCCTTTTGGGACTCTCCCTGTCTGCAAATGCACAGCATTTTAATTCCACGGGACTCATGTGTCCCCAGTACCCAGAGCACACAGTGGGTGCTCAAGAAATACTTGTGCTTTTTGGTTTTATTATTTTTTTAAGATTTATTTATTTATTTGAGAGAGACAGGGAGAACGTGCGCAGAGAGGGAGAAGCACACTCTCCGCTGAACAAGGAGCCTAGTGTGGGGCTCAATCCCAGGACCCTGAGTTCATGACCTGAGCCAAAGGGAGACACTTAACTGACTGAGCCATCCAGGCGCCCCAAGAAATATTCGTTGAATAAGGGGAGATGGATAGCCTAAACCCATTTGAAGGAGTAGCTCTTCCACAGGCCAAAGATAAGCAGATGCTGTGGTGTTTGACCTTCAGTCTCTCCAGTCCAGAAGTCAGTGCTTGTTAAGGGCAGACATCGTTGGTGGCCTCATCCACGTTTGTTCCCTCCTGTGTCTCTGCTCACAGAATCTCAACTGTGCCCAGAGCGGCTGTGAGTCCAGCACTTGGTGGTGGATCTTGATTGGTTCACACTAATCATGACGATCCTTTCTCTGTCTTCCCAGTTTCCCTTCTAGGTAGGAACGGCTGTGCAGCCCATTTTGGCCAATGAGATCTAAGTGGAAGCCTGTTGGGTATGTGAGAGGTTTCTGGGAAAGTGTTAGCTTTTTTGGTACATGGAGGCCAATGCACCTGCAACTGTCCTTACTTCTTCCTGTCCTGAAGGTGGATGTGATAGCTGGAGCAGGAGAAGCTATCTTGTAAACATGAGGAAGAGGCCAAGAGAACTGCAAAGAAGCTGGTGCCAAAACTGCTGAGTCACTAAGCAATGCCACTCAGATTTCTTGTTGTAAAGGAAAAATAAATCCGTCAGTCGGGGTAGTCAGACTTACTTTTGCATGTGGGCAATGAAAGCCTGAATGATACACAGGTTGTCTTTTTTTTTCTGTTTGAATAAATTGAATCCCATATGACAGATGAGCAGAGGCCTAAAAGAGTTTCAGAGCCTCTACATTTCCTTGACTAAAGGGGTAAACTGGTAGATTAAGTCCAAGAATCTGAATTTTATTTATTTATTTATTTATTTATTTATTTAAAGAATCTGAATTTTAAAGAAGACTTTTATAAAGAATCTCAGGGGTCATGTGCTCACCTTCTCAATAAAAAGAAGAAAACCTGCAACTTTCTTAGCATTGAATGCCTCATTTTCAAAGCAGCAGCTTCACCCTCCTACTTGCTAGAAATACAGAATCTCAGATCCCACCCAGCCTTCACCACCTCAGAACCTTAAATTTAACAAGATGCCCGGTCATTCATATACATGTGAAAGAGGGAGACACACCCTTCTCAGTGGTTCTGTCTTGGCTAGAACTTCTTGGGAATGCTTTAAAACCACCAATGGCCGGTCCCCATCCCAATCAACTGCTGTATCCAAGAGTGGGGGGTCCCCACACCACTTAAATAAACAAAAAGTCCCAGTTGATTTCATCACACAACAAGGCTTCAAGAAAACTCAAGACAGCCCATGCCATTGGCTAGCCATGTCTTTGGTCAGGTTACTTATTCTCTTTGGATCCCAATTTATTTTATCCATAAAATGGTCACAAAACAAAGCACTTGCCTCGTAAGCGTTGCTGCCAAGATTAAGCTGAATTATGTAAAGGATTTGCATAGTGCTTGGTACAAAGCATGTGCTCAATAAATTGGGTTTTCCTAGCCTTGATGTTGATAATGATTACCTGGGGAATGGGCTAGCCATCCTGCGCTCTCCTCTGGGGGAGGCACACACGTGTGGGAAGGAGGCCTGAATGAGCACTCCAGGTGATTCTTACCACTAAAAAAAAAAACAAAAAACAAAAAACAAACAAACAAAAAAAGATAAACAACAAAAAAAAATTTTAAGGGGGTTCCACACGGGCCTTGAACTCACAACCTTGACATCAGACCTGAGCTGGAATCAAGAGTTGGACGCTTAACTGACTGAGCTACCTAGGTGCCCCAATCATTAGACAAATTTGAAAAAAACATTGCCAAAATGTGAGTTCTTCTCCTTATCCTCTTTTTGTTCTTTATCTGCACGCCCTTTTTATTTTAGAAAACTTCAAACTTCAGAAAAGTATAATGTAATGAACACCACATACCATTCACTAATACTAAAGGGCATTTTACTTTACTTGCACATATTCTCTCTCTCCACATGTGTGCACGCACACAATTTTACCGACCTACGTGAATGTGCATTGTACACATTGTGACCTTCATCCCTAAATAGTGCGGCAGGCGCGTACTCCTGCTTGACCAAACACTACCATCGCATCCAAGAAGTTCTGCAAGGATTCAACAGCATCATCTTAAGTATGGTCCATATTTAAGATTTCCCTCTGTTGATCACTCTTTTTTCAGTATCTCACTGTCTGTTAAAATGTCTTTTTCCATTATTAAGCCTCTCTATTATGAGACTCACTTCTAACTCCCTGTCCCTTCCCTCTGCTAATGTGCTGGAGGGGTCCAGAATCTTTTCTGCCCCTGGCTGTCCCTGAGATGTCTGAGAGATGGTTGAAGACAGTTTCCCCTCCAGACCCCTCCATCCTCATCCTGGCCACCATTCTCTGGACCCTTTCCTGAGGGTGGATGAGCTTGTTTGATGTGTGGTGCCTACAACTAACTGTGAGACTGAGGGTTCCGCCTTGGGTCTGAGCCCTGGAACAGGGCAGGCTTGCTGTCTCCATCTCCGTGGCAGCTATGTATCTTCAAATGGGTCAGAGGGAGCCTGAGTAAGCTACACAGTGTTGCACTTTTTCACCAACAGCTAAGTATGCCTCCAGTGCTTGTGCAGTTATGTCCATTGGTCGGAATCGATGTGGAGAAAGAGACCAGAACCAACATATGCTGGGACCATAGAGCATGTGCGGCCCCTCGGAGATGGCTGTAGAATCCTAGAGCCCCAAGGCTTTGTGGGAGACTCTGCATCTCAATGCTCTTGTTTCCGGAAGGGGTGAATATTACAGCTTCCTAGGTCTGCTCTGAAGATTTGCTAAGAATGCTCAACCCTGGGATGCCTGGGTGGCTCAGTTGGTTAAGCAGCTGCCTTCGATTCAGGTCATGATCCCAGTATCCTGGGATCGAGTCCCACATCGGGCTCCTTGCTTGGCAGGGAGCCTGCTTCTCCCTCTGCCTCTGCCTGCCACTCTGTCTGCCTGTGCTCTCTCGCTCTCTCTCCCTCTGACAAATAAATAAGATCTTTAAAAAAAAAAAAAAAAAAGAATGCTCAGCTCTGATTTGGGTGTTGATGAAAGAATGGGATTTGGGGGTCCTGAGAATGTTCCAGCGATAGCTGCACGATGCTGTGAATGTACTAAATACCAATGCCCTGCACGCTTCAAAATGACTAAAATAGTGAATTTTATGTTAAGTGACTTTTACCACCATAAAAAAGAAAAGAGACTGTGTGGAGATTTTCCAAGCAGAGAAGGTGGGTGGGAAGCACATTTTAGGCACAGAAATGAGTTTCAAAGAGTTATAGATGGAGGGGTGCCTGGGCAGTTCAGTGGGCTAAATCTCTGCCTTCTGCTCAGCTCATGATCCCAGGGTCCTGGGATCGAACCTCGCATCAGGCTCTCTGCTCGGTGGGGAGCCTACTTCCCCCTCTTTCTCTGCCTGCTTCTCTGCTTACTTGTGATCTCTGTCTGTCAAATAAATAAATAAAATCTTAAAAAAAAAAAAGAGAGAGAGAGAGAGTTATGGATGGAACACTACGCAGGATGCCGTCAAGGGCAGACACCACCCAAGATGTTTCCCGTGCAAGATGGCTTTCAGTGGGCACTAGGACCTTATTAGGCACCAAGATAGCCTGAAAGATTTTTTCAAACACTTTGCTAACCTCAAGACCAAGGTGAAATCAGCCTGAGGGGAGTTGGAAGAAGTTTTACTCAGTTGAAGAGACTGGGGCCGCATTGAATCGGCACAGTGGGTCCCAACCTTTGCTGCCTCCTGGGGAAGGTTGAAGGAAGTATCTGGAGTTGGGCATTCCTGGGGGTGCTGCATGTACCTGAATAGTTTTTTTTTTTTTTTTCATTTATTTGCTTAATAGAAGGAGAGCACGAGAGCACAAGCAGGTTCAGTGGCAGAAGGAAAGGAAAAAGCAGACTCCCCTCTGAGCAGGGAGCCTGATGCAGGGGTCTATCCCACAACCCTGGGATCATGACCTGAGCTGAAGGCCATTGCTTAACCAACTGAACCACCCAGGTGTCCCTGAATAGCTTATCCTAAGCTCCTCAGGTGTTTCAACGTACAGTCTATGTTGAGGGCCAGCCATAAAGATAAAGCAGCCTAAAGCCTAACATCCCTCGTAGGGAAGGCGTTCTCTCTGTTCTCCAGTGGCCCCCACAATGTGCAGAACTCACAGCCAGTCTCACAAGCCACCTGACCTCTAAAGGCCTTGGTTCTTTTCAGAGGGGGCTGTCTGAAGCCACGTGTGTAGAAATGGAATAAGGCCCCAAAAAACACAGACATGTTTACAGCGCAGATCTTTTAACCAGTTTATTGTATTTTTACAATCATAAAAATAAATTAGTCATACACAAAAATAGTTGTCGTTTTTGCTAAAGAGAAAACAGATCGCATTTACTCACAGAATTCACCTTCGACCCCCACCCGACCTCCTTCAACAATAATTTAACGCTCTAAGGGTGACATGGAGGCAGTGGCGTATTTAGTAAGTTTCTTGCTCCTGGTTGTGCAGGTGACAGGACAACCCAGAGCCCCCACCCCGGCAGTCCCAGCGGGGCGCACCCCCCCCCCACAGCCACAGACCCTGCCTCACCCATGGCTCTGACCAGGCCTCCCGAGTAACAGTGTTGGTGAGTCTATGATGATGGCAAGACAAAGAGAAGGGATGAAAAGAAGACCCTTATATCCTTCTCCAACTAAGGTATAACAAGAAGGCAGAGTACATGAGCAAACATAATATGTAAGATGAAAAGCTGGCGAGGCAGAAAGACCTGTTTCAGGTACAAGACCAGGACTAAGCCCCTGAATGAGTCGGAAAGCAGAGTGATTTATATTCGATATTGAAACCCAAATAATTTGGCTAGTCAGTATACTAAATCATAACTATGACCTCAGAATAGGACGTCACGTTGCAACTTTGCAGGAAGCTGGGTTAGTAGGACCAAATGATTTTACACAAATGTGGATTGTATATGTAAAAAAATACCTATTAGGTCCCTTTAAAATTAACATATTCTAAATAATAGAACTACTTTTGTGTAGTGACTCATTCTGCCCATAGAGTTCAGAATACACATTTCCTATAAACATCTTGTATTTACAAAGAACAAAATAATAACTTATAACAAAGTATATCCTTCTGTCAAACTGAACTGGGGGTCAAGGAGCTGGAAATTCGTTTATGTAACAGAACGGCTTTCCTCTCATGAGGCAAAGGGTTCAACTTCCGGAAGATGCTGAGAAACTCGCCTGGAACTTTCTACTCTCTTGTGGGTGCCCTTCCTCAGCACATCAGTGGAACTCTCTGTTACCCAAAGAAGAGAACCAGGAGTGTGGGATGGTTTGGGGTGGAGAGAATGACTTTGCTCCAGTAAAGGTGCGGCAAAGCAAGGTGAGTTGAGAAACAGAGAAGGTATTTAGAGGGTCTAGTCTAGTCCATCTACTGCTCATTAAATGTGTGACCCTGGGCAGGGAACTAGCCATCGGGATGCTGGGTTACTTGTCCACAACGCAGGACCCAACAGGACAGCTCTGGCCAAGCTGCTAGTGGTTCTGAGATTTGAGGCCCCATCCACCTCAGGTGAGGGGTGCAACACTGGGATCAAAATGGCAGACACAGAAATGGGAAGTGGCTCAGACGAGGCAAATCACTCAAAGCTGTTCTACTGACAGAGTCACTAAAGCCTAGACTCAGAAGTCATATTCTAAGTCATATTGCCTCAGCTGGGTGCTTGACTCCCCTTTTCAGCACCTCTGATGAATGGTTATTGTAATTCCACTGAGACCATCAGGGACTGGACAGCCCTCTACCTTCAGGGGCTTTCACCTGTGGAAAGTTGGTTCTTCTGCAGGAGCTAAAGTCTGTCTCCCTGCAGCTTTTATCTCCTGGCCTCAGGGTTGCTCTCATAGCTCTAGCCCATCTCAGAGTGCCGGCCCACCCCTCTTCCTCTCCAGGCTAATCATGAAGTCCTCTCCACCGTTTCTAACTCTCGACAGCCCCTCCTCAGGATTGGGCGTGCTGATCTGAAGGCTACCCAGCACCAGTGTTCTTCAAGTGTGGTTCCAGCAATCACAACCCCAGTGTGGCAGGACCCTCCCTAATGTTTTCTCCTTAGGTAGCCCAAGTACCTCATTTTGTGTGTGTGTGTGTGTGTGTGTGTGAGAGAGAGAGAGAGAGAGAAAGAGAGAGAGAAAGATTTGGAGTGTTTCCACCCCACTTCCTTAACTCACACTGAGCTGAGCCCGCTGAAACTCTTACATCGCCACCTCATATTGGTAGTTTTGTTTTTGTTTTAATTCCAAAGCTAGACTTAGGTTGCTTCCTGGTGAATTCCTAAGATCTGGGTTTTGGTCTAGTCTCCCAGATCTCTTTGGATCCTGAGCCCTCACTGTCCCTAATTTCACAGTCTCCACGTTTCATCAGTAAGGTGTTCAACTTCCCATCAGAACCGTATTAAGGATGTTTTCTATGGCAAGCGTCAACTGTTGGCCTCCACCTGCCAGGCTGATACAGGTTCTTCCAGGTTTTATTTTTTTTAGCCTGTTTTAAGGAAAGCCATATTTCTTTTTGCCACTTATATTTATGCCTTCTACATTAGGAAGTCCATATTCAAATTCTGAAATGCCTCAGTTAAAAAAAGAAAGAGAGAGAGAGAGAGAGAACCAAGAAGGTTTAAGAAGATACTAGTATTATCCGGATTTCTCTGCCAAAGTGCAGCTGTCCCAGACCCACCGTTAATGAACTCAGAGGACTCCCGACTCCCTCTAGTGGCCGGGTTTACAAGCTTGCTTTACTGTGTCTTGGGCTGTTTGTTTGCTATGGGGGAAAAATGTGAGTCCCAGTGAGGGTTGGGAGGCTGGAGCTCACTGAATTACCTTTATCTGGGGTGCAAGGGGCATGCTTTCCTTTCCCAATAAGTGAAAGTAAAATAGCCAACTCTTTCTTCTTGGAGTTTGTTGACTTTTGTGAAAAAACAGGTAACACCTTCAGTTCATCAAGTTTTAAAATCTGGAGTCTGGAATGAGGTGATCCACTTCACAGAAAAAAGAAAAACAGCCTTAAAATGTAACTTCCAATTCTGGAAGTGTCCGGTTAAGGGAACATGGAGGGGGATTGAGAAACAGATGGTAGATCATGGCAAAGAAAGGGTGCGGAGGAAGGGAGAAAGAGGCATCTCTGTGGGGAGAGTCGTCAGAAGGTGAGCATTCCTCCAATGGGAACACCGAGGGACTTTCTCAGACGTGTTGTGCGAAGGACAAAGGCATTTAGATGTTGACATAACAAACCAGGAAGTCAGCAGAAACTGGATTTCGAAGACAGATAAGTCATTAAAATGCCTGTTCTAGCAATTTATAGCCTTTCCAGAGATGAATGGAATCCAAGAACAGCTCTACTATTTGTTGGAAGAGAAAAAAAGACCCTTAGTTTGGGTACATTTTCCTCCCAAAGACACACAAACGCATTTGCTCTGACTCAGTTCCACCATTGGCGGGATAAGCATTCTCATGGAAGATCTTGTCCTTTTTAAACAACTGTTGGGTAACATTTGGGGGCCACAGAGCACAAAGAGATGACAAAGAGACCAAGCCAGCATTGACAGAGTCATCATGAGAACCCTGAGTTGGAAGGACCCAGGATGCTGAACTCCTACTGGATGAAGACGTCCCCTTTCAGACACAGCCATTGCCCATGTAGGGTAACCCAAACCTCTGTTGGGCAGGCTGGACGACTCAAGGTTTTCCCTCAATGTGAGCCAAAATCAGCCTTTCTCTGCTCCCACTGATCTTGTTCCTCCCTTCAGCATGTTAAGAAAACCTCCTCCAAGGAATCCTTCAAATGAGTGGCTTATTCAGTAAGATCTGAGAGCAGCTACATAGAAGTAACTCTTCTCTTGTGGCAAAAAGCAGAAGTAGGTGGTGAGAGAGAGAGAGAGAGAGCATGGGACAGAAACCATCCATTTGGATTCTCTGGTCTTTTTGTGCTTGGTGGGCAAGGGAATCAGGGTCTCTGCCATATTGCACAAGTTGTGCTGTGTACAAAGGAGAAGAGATGGGCGTGCTTTTGCAAAATGGTGGCTGTGCTCTCCAAGAGAAGAATGAGTACGGGATGGGCGGGGCTAGGTAGGGAGAGAGAGGGAGGGGGCTTTGTGATCTGGCTCACTGAAATCCCCTAATTGCGTGTGTGTGTGTGTGTGTGTGTGTGTGTGTGTGTGTGTAAGGAAACCAGAGATAAGGGAACACACCAGACCACCCTGCCTGGGGGGTAGGGGGGCAGGGCTCTTCTTTTAGGACTGTCACCTGTGACCAACAAAGAAAAACCTGACCCTAAACAAGTAAGCCACTAAAGATGTTACCACTAGTCCTTATGTGAACCAAGATGTCACAAGACTGATAAGGCCACTAGCTCCCTGGTCAGTTCTAAATAAAAAATAAATAAACAGTTAGCGGAGACCCAATGTTAACAACCCTGGCCAGACCCCTCTTGCTGCTAAGAGCTTTACTCTGTACCCTTGCTTAAGAGAACTGTGTTGCTTTACCCCCTCAATTTCAGAGAGATTCATTCTTCAACTCACTGAGACAAGAACCTAGCTCTCTGGCAAGAGAACAGCCATGAAAAGGCCAGATAGAATTTCTGAAAGCCAAGGGTAGTGAGAACCAAACCCAGTGTGTCAGATTAGGCGGGCGCGACTCCTCCCAGAACCTTGAAGCATCATCAAATTAGCAGGTTTTGGGGTTAGAGGCTTCACAGAGGAAACTCTGTTACTAAGAATCGAGGCATGCTTTAGAAGAGAAATTGACCTAGGACTAAATAGGGCAGATTTCCTGCACGCTTACAACTTGTTTAGCCTGATAGTTTCCTTGATTTTCTTAATTGGCAATCTTTTCTTAATTGGTGAAAGAATGCATATATATATATATATGCATTCAAACCCTTGAACAACATGGGTTTGAACTGCATGGGTCCCACGTATATAGAGATTTTTTTTCTGATAAATACCACAGAGCCCTGTACCTGTATTTTCTTTTCCTTGTGATTTTCTTCATGACATTTCCTTTGTCTAGCTTACTTTAAGAATACACTATCTAATACGTATGACATATAAAAATATGTATTGATTGGTTATGTCCTTGGTAAGGTTTTCAATCAATAGCAGGCTGTTAGGAGCTAAGTTTCTGGGGGGGGTCAAAAGTTATACATGGATTTTCATCTCTGCAGGGGGTGGTTTGCATCCTGAACCCCCATGTTGTTCAAGAGTCAACTGTATGTGTGTGTGTGTATACATACACACACACACACACACACACACACATACCCCTACTCTTTCCTTTTAATTGGCTTTTCAGATCGTTTGCCTTTCAATGTGCACTTTATCCCCCTTGTGCCCCGAGGCCCCCGGAATGCAGTTAGGTGAAGGGCACTGGGGAAGACCCAGCCACTGTGGCTGTCACTGGAGGAGCCCATTCCCCCCAACCTCCCCACCAGCTAGTGGCATGAATGCAGATCTTAGGGCTGAGTCTGGGACTGTGGGATATGGGTCACGAGTCATAGTGGCGGGGGGAGGGGGGGGGGGGCGGTGGGAGGAATGAGAAATCACAAACAGAAATCCATAAAGCAACTTGGAAAAACCAAAGGGAAACTCTTTCTAATATAAACACAGGTTTTATACTGAGACAGGTCGGTTAGACGTTCCACTGTGTGGCGCACAGCCCAGGGAAGGGGGCTGTGGGCCTGAGAGAGCCCAGAGCACGGAGACCGGACAGGTTCTGTGGCCAGAGGGCCCCTGGCGTGCAGTTCCCTAGGGGGCACATATCATTGGGGAATGAACAGAATCAGACTTGCTACCCCAAAGGCTTTCTTGTGTCAAGGAAAATTCCTTTAAGGAAGGGGTTTAACAAAACCTGCACAGAGTCCTGTAAGCAGTATCTGTGACCTTGTCCAGGAAGACATAAACAGAAAGAAATATGGTAAAACAACGGAGTCCTACGGGGACCCTCTTGACCGCTGGCCAGAGGAAAGAATTCTAGAGCTGGGCTCTGATTGCTGAGTGGGAAATTTCTTAGTCACTTGGTCTGAAATGAAGACCTAAGGCTTCTGGGCGGGTGAGTTGTGTGGTCAGACTCAACCCTGCCACCCAACAGGTCAATATACCGGGCAGGTCAATTCCTTAAATCAGGTCTCCGTTTCCTTGTCAGTAAAGTGGGGATAGTGATTCAGTCCCTGGCTCCCATTCTGGGGCTTTGTGAGCCGCTAACGATCTATTATCTGTGAATACACCTGCGAAATAAGAAAGCACTATTTGACAGGAGATAATTTGTGTCACAAGGCAGGAAAAAGCGTAATGTCTTCGAGCATGAAAATAGGCACCATGGGGTTGAGGTAACAGTGGGAAGCAGGTGTCTCAGCGAGGCTCCGCAGGGCTCCGCAGGGCTCCGGGGTGGGACCCACCTCTTGGACTCTCCAAGGGACCCCGATGTTGAAAAGGCCAGAAGCACCACGGACGAGGCAGTGCGCCATTAGGGCCCACCTGCTGACTTAGAAAGTGCTGGAAGGGGAGTTGACGGAGAGCACAGCACCCCCACCGCTTAGGTTTCAGAGAGCACAGTACCACGTGCCAGGGTTCCCACGCAGGGATCCTCGGTTTAAGGCGATGCTAAAGGACAACCGTGGCTTGGCCCCAGGGCACCACATGGATGCGCTCTGCAGCAGGTGGAGTGAAGACTACGCCCGCTGGCAGCAGGGCGGGGTAGGGGAGGGTGGTACCGGGAGCCCCTCGCCCCAGGGCTCCCCGCGCCTCCCTGACCCGCTCCCCTGATGCCGCGTGGGGACGGGGCTGTTATCTGCTCCCCAGGAAGCCCGCCTGCCTGTTGGCCACGCGGGTGCAGGAGGCACAACAGGCGGTCTTGTAGTAGTTGTAGACGCAGAGTCGCGCCTGGACCACCACGTTGCAGTTGTAGTACCTGTCCTTGCAGTTTTCATCTGCAGCAACAGAGAACAGAAAAGACCCTCTGAGCACAGCGCCAGCAGGGAACCATGGGCGGAGAAGGCGCGCGGGGATGCGGTTTCCCTACTGGTCCTGCTTTATTACCTAAGGGAAGTGGAGGCTGGGCCAAGAGCTGCCCTTCTTCTTGTCTTTTAAACATGGTG
Source organism: Mustela nigripes (assembly GCF_022355385.1). Classification (NCBI taxonomy): domain Eukaryota; kingdom Metazoa; phylum Chordata; class Mammalia; order Carnivora; family Mustelidae; genus Mustela; species Mustela nigripes. The sequence continues at coordinate 34,082,417 of NC_081569.1, read as the reverse complement.
ACAGGATGAGGTATAGAGAATATAATTCAGTGCACTGTGGTCTCGCTGCTCACCCGCATAGACGCAATTTCCAGAGTTCACTCGGTGACACCCCCCCTTTCTCCTCCCTCGCAAGGTAATCAAGCCCCACATGGGGTGTTTATTATCCCCAACCCTGTCTTTATACCTGAACTGTAAACGCTGGTATCCTAATCACTAGGTGGCATTTCAACTTAAGAAAAAAAAATGGTGTTTTTTTTTTTTTATGCAGATTATATATATTCCTTGGCAACGCTGACTTGGCGTGATTCTTTCAGTTTACGGACTGCTCTAGGGGGAGTTCATTTTCATTACTGAATGGTACCCATCTACATTCCACAACTTAAGGATCCATTTCGCACCCACACGACAGTTTAGCTGTTTTCAGTTTTTTACTATTGCCAACGTTGCCCCTTTGCACAGCCATTACACATGCCCTCTCTGGGTCTTGCTTGGGTATAAGGTATGTAGACAACCCTACTGGCTCTCACTGGATTGCTCTCTGAAGGGGGTTGGTGCAACTATTTATATTTTTGTCAGTGGTACAGAATGCTTTTGCTTTTCTTTTGCTTATGCTGCATGTTTTACTTTTTTGCACACATAATCTCATGTGTATTTGCCGCCTGAGTTTCCTTTTTGGCAAATTGCTTTTCCTATCCCTTGCTAATTTAGTTGACTTAAAACAAATGATTCTTGGAAATTCTTGACATGTAATGGTCCCGATCCCCAATACGTTAGATGTGTTGCAAATATCTTCTCCACACCTGTGGCTTTTCTTTGCTTCAGTGTTACTTGTTTAAAAGAGTTTATTTTTAATATAATAGATGTTATAATAATATTTTTCTTGGTGGTTTGGTACTTGCGTTTCTCATTTACGAAATCCTTCCCTACACTAATGTGCTTATTTCCCCATATTCTCTTCTAAGAGTTAAAAAGAATTTCTCTTCACATCACCAGGAATTGTGTGTGTGTGTGTGTGTGTGTGTGTGTGTGTGTGTGTGTTGATAAGTAGGAATTCAATCTAGTTTTTTTCCTATACAGATAAACAATCATTTCATCACCACTCCCTGAATGTTCACGTTTCCTCCCCAGACTCATACTGTTAACTTTGACCATGTATCATACACCATACCATGCTCAGATTTATTTGTGGGCACTCTGTACTGTTCCATCAGTTTGTCTATCTTTGTGCAATATGTCCTGAAACATGAAGGATACATTTCCCAACATTTTTCGTTATCAAAATTACTTTGGCTATTATTGGGACTTTGCCCATGATCTTTTATGTAAACTTCAGACACAATCTGTCTGATTTTTCAATGGAAAGCCCTGTCTAGATTTTGATTAACATCGCTTGAATTTACAGACTAACTTGGAAAGTAACCGAATTTTACCTGCTTGCTTCTTGACATTACTGACAAATCCACTGAATACATTTATGTATCATAACATTCAGCTTCACCACATTCTTTTTAGGACGTCAGTTCTATCCTGTGTACAGTAACATAACTAACCATTTCCTTCTCCTGGTAGAAATGTAACTGCTTCCAATTTTTATGAGTTACAAGAAATTCTACTGTTCATTCATTGATTAATTCTACACAATTTACTGAGCCCTATTCTTCGTGTATATGTATATCTGTACAATTTTGAGAGGCTATCTTTAGTATATGTTTCTAGAAGTGGAGTTACTGACATACCAAATACTTTATATATTGAGCAATATTGCCAAAGCTCTCTAAAAAGATTACACTCAGTTACAAACAGGAACCTGACTTTTCCCCTCACAACTTTGCCAACAATGAATGTTATCCTGTTTTTTATAGAAAAGTTTTCTAGTCTTATGGAAAAACACAAACTGCCCTTATTTTTAAAATTTGCCTTTTTATTTACTAGTGAGGCTGGTTACCAGCTCAGCCTCTTCCATAATGTTTGTTTCCACCCTTCATTCTTTATAACCCTGGACGACTTGTCTTTTTGATTCATAGCAAGACTGAGGAGAAGGTACAGAGGAACAGTGGTTCTTTTTGTTTTCTTTTTTCAACTAATTTGAGTGAGTTCTATGTATATCAGGGATTTAACTCAGCTTGAATGGCATTTATTTGATTCTAAGATACTACCAATTGTAAGATGATTTAGTAATGTCTCTTTGGAATTACATGAAAGATTATAAAAATGTATGTAGGTTAAAAACAAAACTGATAACAGTCTGATTTTCTTCTTTAGCATTATAATCAAATGTGCACCTGAGCCCCGGTCACTTTCTGAGTCCCTAGAGATTGTTGGAGGAGCAACTGTCTGGGATACACTTTGAGCTTTTAACTCCCACTCGCAGCCTAGACATTTTTAGTACCTTTGGCTCTGATGGTATAAACCTAAAGCATACCAAACAATACCAAGGTTTTGCTTACATTTTCTATTTTGTTAATCCCATTGTTTCCCTTTTTTCCTTAATTGACTTTTCTGTATTTGGAAGCTAAGTAGTTTCTTTCCTTCTCCTAGAGAAGACACCATAGACAAACGGAGAAGACAGAAGCAGACTCATAAACAATTTCTCTCACGTCATATTAGTTAGAAAACTGTTTGCCAGCCGAGTGACGGCTCTCCAGAACAGAGGAGCTGGTTATACTAATCACTCCTAGCTCTGCAAATTGTACAATCAATTCTAAGGTTCTGGTAATTTTGACTGTCTTTAATTATCTTGCCCTGGCCAGAGGCGAAGAGACGACTTTATATATGTTTCTTTCCAGTGTTGCATTACAGTATACCCTTCTAAAAACTATGTACATAACAACTGGGATCCACATTTAAATCAAGTTCTAATTATTGGTGCCAATGTAAATAAGTCAATGGAGGGGACATCTAGATGGAACACGTCTGTGTGCATGAATTGTAACTTCTCTCACTATTTCCTCCTCCTGGCTCCCGGCTGGATGTTTTCTTCTTATATTGATTGTATCACATTCCAATAATGTATGTTTCACATTTTTCTCACAATTATTGCTCATTCTCCCTCTCTTTTGCTTTCTTCTTTTCTTCCAACTTGGACTATGATGTGTCTGATGGTTAATTTTATGTATCAACTTTACCCGGGATGGAGAGCCCAGATGATACATGATTTCCAGGTGTGTCTGGGAGGGTGTTTCTGGATGGGGTCAGCATTTGAACTGATGGGCCCAGTAAACCAGGTGGCCCTCCCCAGGGGAGATGGGCCTCCCTCACTCAGGGCCTAAATAGAACATCAAACAGAGGAAGGAGGAATTTGCCCCTTTCTGCCTCAGGCTTGAGCTGTACATTTCCTGTCATCTTCTCCTGCCCCTGGGGCTGAAATTTACACCATCAGCCCCTCTGGTTCTCAGGCCTTGGAGACTCAGATTGAATTACACCAGCAGGTTTCCTGAGTCGCTAGCTCGGCGACTGGTAGGTTGTAGGACTTCTCTGCTTCTATGTTCGTGTGAACCAAGTTGTCATAATTCATTACCTATCTATATAATAAATTATGACAAATTAGTCATTATCTATCTATCTATCATCTACCTACTCACGTATCCATCCACCCATCCATTCTAGAGAACCTTGACTAATCCACTGTACTTACCAGGACGAAAGTTTTTTAATTTATTATGTTATGTTTTTACATTCAGCAATAAGGCCTTTGAGTTTTGTGTCTAGCTTACGAAGCCTTAACTAACCCCAAGATATATATTTTTCTGGTATTTTTACAGTGTGTTTTCTATGTAAGGGTCTTTAATCCTTTAGGCATTTATGTTTATATATGGCATAAAGCAAGATTTAAAGTGTTTTGCTTTGTTTTTTTCAAATAGATCTTTGAATCTATTCAAAGAGGGAAGTCTCTCCTCTCCCCAATTCCCTACCATTAGGCTTTTATTAGGCACCTGGGTGGCTCAGTTGGTTAAGCCTCTGCCTTTGGCTCAGGTCATGCATGATTCCAGGGTCCTGGGATCAATCCCCACCCACATCAGGTTCTCTGGTCAGCAAGGACTTTGCTTCTCCCTCTATGTCTGCCCCTCCCCACTGCTCATGTATGTGCATTCTCTTACTCAAATAAATAAAATTTTTTAAATTAGGCCTTTATCATACTTTACTTCCCTTGTATATCAGAATTATGTATTGTAACACTCCTACCCCGTCTCTTCCCGACTCAGTATATACTTTTAATTTCTGTATTTTATAATGTGTTCAATATATGTAAGGCAATATATTTAAGCATTTTGTATGTTGAGCCTCATGAGCCTTCTTTTATCCTCTTTATAGAATTTTTTTTTAAAAGATTTTATTCTTTAAGTAATCTCTACACCCAACATAGGGATTGAACTCATGACCCCAAGATCAAGAGCTGCATGGTTCACGGACTGAGCCAGCCAGGTGCCCCCTCTTTACAGTACTGAGTGTTCCCATCCATGAATAGTTAGTCTCTCTGTCCATTCACATTTCTTAGTATGTTCTATACCAAGTTTTTCTTATTTTAAATTATTATTTAACATTTTTCTTCTAAATAGGTTTAGACTTTTCTTACTAATTTTCTTCCTTCCACTGTTCTGCACCTACAATTCCAAGTTGAAATCTCACTACTTCAGCCTTAAAGATAATGGAACCCAATCTCTGAAATCATTACCATTGTTATCAATTTGCGCTTAAGTTTGGAGGGTGGCTTGGATCATCACCCAGAACAGTCATCTTAAACTATGAAACTTACCACACTGAGAGTATTTTGACCCCTGGAACCCCGTGACTGTGCACAAGGTCACGGGGAGACCCAGATGGGCTTGGCATTTTGATACCAGGGAACCCGCTGGGGTTTAAGAAGGATGTACCTTCTCTCTGAGATAGGAATCGCTACTTACCAACTTCAGGGACACAGTCCTGAGGGTTACAGGATTCTTTCTCTTCTGGTTTCAACTGCGGGTCACAGAGATTGCTTATGGTCATGTCATCTGACAGGCAGCGTACTTCGCGGACCCGGAAGCCACCCTGGCAGCTCTTGGAGCACTGCATGGTGACAAAAGGGGGGAGGTGGGTTTTTGGCCGTCCGTTCGCTCAGCACACTGGAGCGGCAGATACTGGGAAATTTCAAATATCTTCACAAGCAGACTAAATACAAAAACAAACTCTCATGCATCAACCAGCGTCAACAACCATTAAGTCAGGGCCAATTGTGTCCCATCTCTACCCCGCCTGAATCCACTCCACTCCACTCCTGTTTTGAGGCAAATCTAGACAACACATCACTTCTATCACATTTCAGTTTGTCACTCTAAAAGACAAAACTCTTTTCAAAAGTTAACACAACAGTTATCATTACACCTGGAAATTAACAATAGGTTTTCAAAATTATCTTCAAAATTACATTATCTTCAAAATTATCTTTGGATCATCTTTTAATCATATCAAAAATTATCTTTTGATATCTTAAAAAAAATCAAGTTATCTTCAAAAATACATTCAGAGTTCCCATTTCCACATCTCCTGTGAATCTCAAGTTTTTAATACTTTTTTTGGTTTGCTTTGTTTTGTAAATCAGGATCCACATCAGGCCCCCACATTGCAGTTGGTAAACAGACCTTTTAGGACTCTTTCGAATCCACAAGTTCACCCCCTTGACCTCCCCCCACTGCGCATTGTACTTTATTGTCAGGAGGAACGGAGTCACCTGTCCTGTAGTTGCCCATAGTCGGGATTTTGCTGACGGCATCTGCGTTGCACAGTTTAACATCATTCTCTGTTCCCTGCATTTCCTGTAAATTGGAAGTCGGGTGTAGAAGAGGCCCTCACAGGTGCAGGTTTGGTTTTTTCTGCTTCATTGGATGCATGTGGTTATCTCTGTTTTGGGGCTGTCTGCAGCCACCTATGTGTCATGTCTAGATCCATTATTTCACTTGTAGCCAAAGAATAGTGGCAAAACTCGATCATTGCTGCTGCTTTTATTAGCTAGGAAACGAATATCCTCCCTGCCCCTATCCCTACCTAGATTTGCTCTCGGGTACACCCAGTGGTGCAGTTGTTTAGGAACGACAGGGTAAATGCTTGATTACTTTCCTTTATTTCCCAGGCTTCAGAACAATGAGAGAGTTTCCCTAATGGAGGATCCTCTAATTGATTTTATTATTATTATACACCTATTATAAATGGATGGGTTTAAACACATAGGATGTATTTCATTCAATCTATGGCAATTACTATCTTTACTGATGTTCACTGATGTCTCCTCAGTGGCTAGTCTGAGACCCTAATACTTGGTTCTTGAGTCCTTTGGGCAAGAGCTAAATTGTCTGTGAGAATTTCCTTGCTGCCTGTAGTAAAAAAGATACTCTAATCTAATTTGTATGTATTTGGTCCCAAACCTGGAATCAGCTCTTCTCTAAGAACTCTTGGTTGCTTTTAGGGAAGAATGGTATTTTGAAACCACACGTTGGCTGATAGACATGCCCTTCGCTACTGGGTTGGCCATTGTTTCTAGGCTCTTTCAATGGGTAAATGGGTAAAACTGGGAAATCTTTTTTTTTTTTTTTTTTTTTTTTTAAGGATAATTTGTGAGTTCATACTGATGTTTCTAATTCAAATTCAGAAAAACAGGATTTTCACTTAAACCTCTTCTATCTCACCTGGTCGCATTCTCCTAATTTGAGAATCCTGTTTCTCATGGATACTGGGGAAAATGGAAAGACACTACCATATTATCATATAAACTATTATATATATTATCATAAAGTAAATTACTTGTTTACTTTATCACACACTATCCACCCAACTATCTCCAATTATAATTACAACACTCCCACTAGAAATATGATCCCTGCAAACAGTGTCAACATTTTCTGACAATTCTCTTGGTCCGTAGGGATGGACAGTCAAATTACTGTTTTTTTGTTTTGCTTTTGTTTGTTTGTTTTTCAGTAGGCTCCACTACTGGAACCCAACCAGTAGCCTGGGTGCAGAGCCCAACCAGGGCTTTGAACTCATGACCCTGAGATCAAGACCTGAGCTGAGATCAAGATTTGGATGCCTAACAGACTGAGCCACCCACGTGCCCCAAAGTAATGCATTTTAAAGCCACCTGGCAATCGTGCCCATGTTGTCAACTGGGTATGTGGTTAGGTTAATTTGTTTCATTATATTTTCCAATTTTTAGGGGTTGCTTCTCTCAAATTTAATTTTGTTTTAGAATTATCTAAATATAATTTTACTTGGCTTGAAACTCAAATTTGTAAAACGAGGCATATTCAAAGAGATCTCACTTCCATCACTGTCTTTGCTGTTGTCATAATCATTTATTTCATATTTTCTTTAGTGTATTTGTTTTCAATTTACATACAGAAAAAGTCACTTTTTGTGATGGCGCACAGTTCTTTTCCAACAAGTTCACTGAATTGTGTATTTCCTGCTGCAAATAAGATCCAAGAGTTTCGTCAAACATGCAGACACTCTTGTGGCGCCCCTCTGTAGCGAGACGCATCCCACCCCACCCTCTGGCCATCACCGATGTGGTATCTGCCCATCGGGTGGCCTCTTTTTCAGAATATATGAATGGGATCATACCATATATAACTTTGGGGTCTTTCTCTCACTTAGTAAAGTGCATATGAAGTTCGACCATGTCAGCTCATTTCCTCTTGTTGCTGAGTGCTCTCCTGTGGTTTGGGGTGTACCACAATTTGTTTACCCACCGACCTATGGAGGCATATCTGGGTTATTTCCAGCCAGGTGTTTTGGGAGTCCCTCTCTTCTGACTGGCCTGGTGAACTCTGACCCTTTCTACCCCCTCCAAACCGAAAGGCAAAATAATATAGTGATCTGTTCTGCATTCTCAAAGGCTGTGGCCAACAACAAAATGATTGAATTCCATTTCCCGGAAGTCGACAAAACACCTTTCAAACTCAACACCTGCTTTGTTCCCATTTGCCTCTGAGGTGTGGTTTACCCGGTGCCCAAAGGCTGTTATCACTAGAGCAGACATACAGCTTTTATACATATATTTCATAAGCAAAATCCTCTTTATCCCCTTTGCATGATTCTGAGGAAGGCTTTGGCCTCTATTCTGGCCTCACCTATGGGCCCTGCTTGATGATCCTCAGGGACAAAAGGCAGAATGAACCTTCTGCCACCCCCTCTCGTGTCCTCGCATTTTATCACCAGCAGTGCCGCCTTAGGCAGTTTTCTATTTTAGGAATTTTTTGAAAAAAGATTTTTTTAATTCTTATTTGCATCCTTTCCCATTCTGTTCCTTAATTACCTACTTCCCTAATTTTGTTCCTTAATTAACTCTTTCTCTGTCTCCTCATTTACACATTACCCTCCCCTCTCACAGAAAAGATTTCAGGGGTCTTAAGAAATATTTAATGGTTTGTAAGATTTAAGGAAAAAGAGGTAAGATGAGTGGAGCAAAAAAGAAGGTAAAAATAGGAAAGAGAGGGAAAAGCCGGGGCACACTGGCATACAAAATCCACTCTGTAAGGTCGGATCAACTCTCTCCTAGAGATGGGCCCCAATTTTGGTTCTGAGTTTCCAAGGGGCCAATTCAAAGAGAAAAACAGGATCAGTCACATAATCTACAATCCATAATGTCTACAGGATTAGGAAAAAAGTACACACACACACACAGGTGTCCGAGGCCTGACAGAAATTCCTTCAGTGAGTTTTTCGAGACCGCCACACGATGCAGTCTTCCCAAGAGCATCCTTGGATCCCTTCAGCCATTATCTGCTGCAGCAGCATTTCTCAAAATGCAGCCCAAGGACACCGGCATCCAAGGGACCTCAAGAGCTTGTTCAAAATGCAAATTCCTCAGCTAGAGTGGACCCAGAATCTGTCTTTTCAAACAAAAGCCCAGTTGATTCTTACGCACACTGAGGTTGAGATTCATGGCTTGATGGTCTCTACAGTTTAGAGATCAAGAGGGTCCTAGCCTCCCAACAAGCAGGCTACGTTCAGAGGTGCCCCGAAAGTGACAGTCTAGAGTGGATCACTCTGGCACACAGTAGGTGCCCTGGCTGTCTCTGGGAGGAAAGCAGACGAATGATGCACTAAGGCAAGCTCTACTAAGAACACCATGACTTACCATGCTCCATTCTGTGTTAAACCATTTGGCCCCACAAGGCTTGAGGTGGCACGGTTGCTGGCTGGGGGGTTTCTCCAGGAAGGAACATTCATAGGGGTCCAGGACTTCAAAGATGTCCGCATTCTTCCTAACACAAATCACCTCCCTCTGTTGGGTCCCACTCCCACACTCGATGGAACACTGGAGAAACATCAGAAAAGGATGCATGTCACATGATGGAAAGGGGACAAGAACATCAAGGGAAGTTTATGAGGGCTTCCTATCATCAATTCAGTCAGGATGAGCCCAGGGACACCTGGAAAATGTTACTGGTTAAGATGTCACTGGTTAGGATGCCAGTTTTCCTGAGAGCTCTGTGTCAGGAATGGAGAGTGGGTGCCCTGAGTTATCACAGGGCCATGATGCTGGTCAGTGAGATCGTGGTGCCCTCTGTGGGAGACTGACATAATTTCTTTTAGACAACCTCTTCAGACACCCCCTGTCCTGGCACACACAGAGGGACACATCAGCCTATCAGTCTGGTTCTTTTCCAGTAGATTCTGGAACTTCTCACTGTAAAACAATGAACTATCATTCTGGTTATCTGGAAATGAATTGATCTCTCAGAGCCCGCACACTTGTGGACGAGGGGCTATATTAAAATTCTTTGGGACACCCAGAGCTGGGAGGATCCCAGATTGGGGACAATTTCCCCTATGGTGAGCCCTCCCCTCCCAACAGGTGGCCGGCAGGATGCCTTTGACTGTGGAGTCCAAGCCTCTCCCTTCCCAGCTTGGTGGGAACCTTGGGAGTGTAGTCACACAAAGAGGGCTGTCAGACAATGACACGTGTTGGCATGTTTTGTTAGTTTACAGGAACATGATGTGTATAACTTCTCACAAATTATTCCATTTAATATCGATTACTTTGTAAAATGTTTCCTGTTCATGTCTGGTTTACTCTTAATACTTCGTGATTACAACATTTTAAAGCTGTGATCCAGATATTTCTAGAAACCTTAAATAATCTACTATCTTTACAAAAGCCTCTAACAATTTCTTTAGTTGAAACCCTTAACATTAGCTTTGCTGTCCATAGACAGGAACACTGTCAAATCAAAATAGGGGGAAAAAACACACATATCTAAGAAGGAAAAGGTAAACCCCAAACCAATAGACTATGGTCTGTTAGTCACACAGGACTTAATAAGCTTCACCTGCAGCAATTTCCACTTGGTGCCCTTTTTTGGAAGGGGGAGTCTTCATAAGACATCTGGAGAACAAGTCTTCTTGGTTTGTTTTTCTTCTTTTCTTCCAAGTGAGTTAGTGATTGATTTGGGGGTGTATTTAGGTTTTGTCCTTTGCTTCCAAAAGCTGTGGACATGACAGCACTGAGGTAGGAGAGGGGTGACCGGCCACCAGGAAAAGGCCTGGCCTCCCCTGCAAGGGGGGTGAGAGTGTGTACTGAGGATCCAGGGGGCAGCAGGGGGAGAATGGGAGACGTGGAAACTAGTCCAGACATCATCATTAAATAGCTCTGCATCTTTGGCCAAGATACTGCACTTTCCTAGGTATCTACTATCTCACTTGTAAAGTGGGGGTTTGGAAACCTGACCTGAAAGACCCCTGACTGCTCTGGGGGTCTGTATCTGTACTGAGCGCTTGGCAGTATAGTAGACGACAAGCCTTGACCAAAACCTGAAGCTATTTTCTGCTATTTTGACAAACCCCTAAGAGATTAGGCAGTTAAGGGAGAATGAGCACATATCTCAGACTTCCACCCTAAATGCCCATAAATGGCAGAATACGTGCGCTAGGAACACGTGAATGGATGTGTGGGTTGGGTGTGTGTGTGTGTATGTGCATGAAATAGCATTTGAAAATGGGAAAGGGCATTCATCCCTGGTGGACCAGAAATTATGGGGAATATTTGAATGGTGAACGGCAGATGGGATTAACTTGAAGGAGCACATCATAGTTCAAAATGCAGAGAGGAGGCTGCCCAGCAGAGAAAAAGCAGTTCTAGAGCTTCAGGGAAGAAGGAATACGAAGAGCAAGAGGGAGGCCTTAGAATGGTGAGAGAGTGATCAGCTGCTAAGGCACTGACCAGGAACAGCTGAGCTGGCCTGACTGGCAGGGGGACATGAAAGCATCTGCCCCTACTATCAAAGGGCAAAGAGAAGACATTTTCAGATGTTCAAGGGTTCAGAAACTTACCACTCGTGATCCTGTTACTGACTAGTGGTCTCTGATAAACTGAAAAAGAACCAGGAGCAGACACAACCAGGAAAGACACAAAGCAGAAGAGTTTGCAAGAGCTATTGTTAATAACAGATAAAGGGGCTTTGGGGGATGATGAAAATGTTCTGGAATTAGACAGTAGTGATGGTTGTTCAGTTTTATGAATATACTAAACACCACTGCACTGTAAACTTTAAAAAAGGTGAATTATATGATGTGTGAATAATATTACAATAAAAAAACTTTGGAGGGGAGACAGCTATTTTAAAACCCAAATCAGTATTTTCTATAAAATTAATTAACATTAATATGGAGCTAGATTCAAATGATCTCAGCATCTTTTTGGAGATATTGTGGATTAAGAAAATGGAGATAAGTAAATGAAGACTTATGGCTTTTGGGGGAAAATGTGATTGCTGATAGCCTGACACAGATAGAAACATGAAAGTTTAAAACTCTGTGCTAAAAATTTGAGTGTTATCACAAAGTGAATAAAAATTGGATTTATAACTTCCAAAATGTTAAAAGGGAAAAATGGAATTAAGGAAACCTGATCTGTGCACATGTGCAGAAAGGAAAGAAGAAACAGACCAAGAAAGTTTCCTAAATAGAAACACAAATTAGGATGGCTGGGAAAAGTCCAAGCATGGAAGTGATTACAATAAATGTAAATGGTTAAAATTAAGAAACAGACTTTCAGATTGGGTAAAATTAAAGATAAAAACAGTCCTGCATGCAAAAGACATATCTTAAAAAATACATAAAAATTGACAAAGATATACCAGGTGAGAAATCAACAATGATAAATAACTGTCATATAAATTTATCAGATAAATATCTGATAAGTATCAAATATAACAAATATCAAATAAAATATAGTTCATAGAATTCATAGAAGAAAAGTGTAGAAGACAGAGATGGTATTTAACAGACATAATTATTTCCACTGAGCAGTGGTAGCAATTACATGTGTTTCTACATCTGAATAATTCCTGTAGTTGTATTCTGGTGGATCACTGATCCAAGATGAGAGTGGAAATGTTTGCTCAGATACCACTGAAAATAAATCCAGACCGACAGGCAGACAAGAGGGCTGCTCCCAATGGTCAAGACTGTGAAGGAGACCCCACAACAAAGGCAGTCTACAAGGTGAAAGTTGTAGGGAAAGTTGGCAAAGTTGGCAGGGAAGAAAAAAAAATCTGTGCATCGATTTAGGCACCAATCTAGACACTGATAGAATATCTTATGAGTAGGAGTTGGGCTACTTTGGTGCCAGGTAGAGAAAAGACTCCTTAAATTTGATAGGTCTCATTCTCTTGGGCTGGCTTTCTCTGCAAGCCTCAAGAAGGCCACTGCCAGCACCTGTGCTCACAACTTCCCAAGGAAGTCCCAGGGAAGGGCTCTGCTAGGTACGGTTTGGGTTCCATGTCCACCCTGGATAGTTCACTGTGACCAGGCTTGTGGGGTGTTCCAGATACCAACTACTATTCAAACCACATGGACGGAAGGAGAATTTATCTTCACTCTAGTTCCAGTACATAAGCATGCCCTTTTTCATTTTCTTTGGGGATAACATCAAATTCCCAGGGTAGGGAAGGGACAGCAGGCTCCAACATCCCTATAAATCCAAAACTAAAACCTTGTCACATTCAGTCATGTTGTGACCCTTTTGGCAACAAGGCAATAAATTCCATGTTTTGAGTGTGAGCAGAAACAAACACTGCCGTCCCCCAGATTCACATCACTCTCAATTCTCTGAGCAAGCCTGGGGTCAACAGGAGGCCCGCAAGCAAAAAGGAACCTGAATCTTGGTTCCTTCTCCTTTTCTGAGATTGGCAGACATTCAAGTTGATTGCACTGCTTATCTTCACCATGTGGAAGCTGTTACAATTTCCCAGAGGACTCTTCCCTTTGCCTTGTTTCTGGGGATATTTGGTATAATACAGTTTACTCTGAATTATCTTTGGGATTTGGGTCCTAGGTGTTTTGGTGCCCATAGTGATATGAAAACAGGTGGCAGACAAAACGATAAACATAGGGAACAGGGAACTAATGCGTATTAGTAGGTATTCTCATCCTCATAGTTGGATGGGAAAACAGGTTCCGAGAGGTCATGTTGCCTGCCCCAAGCCAGAAGAACTCCAGAGAAGTAGAGTGGGGACCTGCTCTCAGGTATGTCTGACTCTGATATCCACTCAGGAAGCACTGAGAGTACTTAAATTCTTTTTCTTTTTTAATTTTCAATATTTTACAGTTTGTATTATAAAAACATTCAGGGAAATTTGAGGAGAAAACATTTCCCCAGGTTGTTCACTTAAAAACCCATTCTTCAAGAGTCCTGAGATAAAGTTCATATTATTCTCATGTTCTGGTTTTCACTTCCAGTGGATTGTGTGTACTTCCTACCTCTCCCTAATTATCACTGTTGTTGTTACATCATATTTTAATGAGTTAGGATACATTGTAATATCCCTCAGTGCCCTGCTGTCATGAACACCTCGTTTAAAAAATCTTTTTTTTTCTTTGTTAATTATTTCCTTAAGATGAATCCTCAGAAGTGGAGTGACTGGTTAAGGCAAATGAACATTTTTATGGCTCTTGACTTTTATTGCCAAATTGCTTTCCAAGGGGGTTGTATCAGCTTACAAGGACAGGGCATTCTATTTTTTTCAGGGCCTGTTTTTAGAGCTACTTAAAAGAAATCAAATTCTGTATGGAGCCAGAGGTCCTGATAATGTGTAAATCATGACCATCAGCCAGAAAGTCCTTGGAGAACAAGTCAGCCCTGAGAGCCAAATGCTAAGGGGCCCAAGAACTCAAAATACTAACAGCAATCAGAACAGGGCAGGAAGAGGGAACAATCTTTTCCACATTTTCTTAGGGGGGCTGTGTTCAATTTTGGAATGCTGAGGAAAAAAAATCAGTTGATCAATGACATTATTTTATTAAAGTTATTCTGTATGATCTGCTCTTTGTGGGGAAAAATTGCAATTTTTCCTCTATCTGCTTCTATTCCCCCCCCGTTTTATTGAGCTATAATCGCCAAGTAAAATTGTGATATATTTAAAATGTACAAATGATTCAATGTACATAGGCATTATGAAAGGATTCTCACAATCAACTTAATTTACACACCCATCACCTCATATAGTCGCCTCTTCTGTGCGTATGTGAGAATGCTTACGTCCTTCTCTCTTAGCAAATTTCACTGAGCCAGTATGATCAGTTGTATCACCGTGTTATATGTTAGATCCTTAGAACGTATTCATCTTATCACTGAACATCTGTACCCTTTTACCAACCTCTCCCCATGCAACCCCCTCCAGACCCTGGCAACCGCCATTCTGCATTTCCCTGAGTCTCATTTGTTTTTCAAATTCCACATTTAAGTTATACCATGCAGTATCGGTCTTTCACTGTTTGGCCCATTTAACTTAGCATAAGGTCCTTCAGGTCTATCAATGCTGTCATGAAGGGCAGGATTTCCTTCCTTTTTATGGTTGAATAATATTCCATTGTATATATAAATATAATATATAATATAATACAATATAACATATAATATACATAATGTGTATATGTATTTTATATATGTAGTACATATATACAACATACACACAATATACAATATACATATTTTATATAATATATAATATATTATCATATTAATTATAATATAAATAATATATTATATATGTGACATTTAATACAAAATTTTATATATCATATATTTGTACATTTTATAAAATATATATTAATATAAAATATATAAAATTATATAACCTATAAAATACATATAATACATATAATTATATGTATATTCCATTTTATATATAGACACAATATATATATATATGTATATATATCTTCCTTAGGTTATCAACAGACACTTAGGCTATTTTCAGACCTTGGCTATTGTGAATAATGTTGCCATGAACATGGCAGTGCAGGCACCTCTTTGAGACAGTGCTTTTGTTTCCTTTGGATATATCCCCACAAGCAGGATTGCTGGATCATATCTATTTGGGCTTCTGACACTCAAATACAAACAAAACCAGCTTTGTTAGCGACAATAATGGCGGTGGCAGCTACAATTTATTGTGTGTTTGGGTCAGGCACTATGCTGCATTCTTCAGAGACATTACTTCATTTCTTCTAAAAACAACCTCACACAGTATGGTCATTAACAGCCTTTTACAGACAAAGAAACCATGCTGGATCATAAACTCCCTGAGGGTAGGGATATTTGTGTTGCTTGTTGACATATTCTAGGTGCTGAGATGAGCAAGAAACTCTGCTGACTGAGAGAGGCTCCAGAGCATAAGCATAAGGGCCATGGGGAGCACCACTGGGATTCAAACCCAGGATGCCTGAGATACACTGAGTCCGGTTTCCTGACCCACCCACCCGCCCGCACCGCAGTGTGTATGCTCGCTGACCAGGGCCAGAAGAACCCAGCCAGCTCCCGCCACTCACCTGACTCCAGCTCCCTGCAAACCACTCCACCTTGCCCGTGCAGGGCCCATTGTCACAAGGGGTGGCCTCCGCAGGCCGGTTGTTCCCACAGCCCTCCAGGGGCAGGCTGCTGATGTGGTTCGTCATGCACACCACGGAGCGTGTCCGCACTCCAGCCCCACACTCCGCTGAGCACTGCAAGACAGGAGATGGGTGCATTAGAGGGGAGGCCCCCTGCAGGCTCTGGGACCCCTTTCTAATGACATGAAGGACTGAACATCTTGTTTCCCTGCTTACTATTTCCCCTAGGAGTCCCTGACCATTTTTCACGCACAGCCTATTCCATTATGGGACATCAGTATGGCAAACCTCCATCTTAGCTTTTCTAGGACAGTCTTCATTCCAAATATCCTGTCCCACTGTTGCGATGGATATGCTTACACTTGTCAGGCAACTTTTGCTTTTGAAAACAGATCCAGTGGCAGAAGAATGAAAGCATGAACACTTGGGCATAGGTCTACTTGCTGGTAGCTGAGTCTGGGCTGTTCTGGGGAAGCTGGGGAAGTGACGTCTGTCACCTCAACATTGCTGCCTAATAGTAAGGCAGGGGTCTCAGTCCCTGAAGGCCACAGCTGTGACAGTATTAGCAGACAGCTTCCTATAGAAAAAGAACTTGACCTGGGAACCAGACATGCCCATGTTAATATTCCTACTAGCTGGATGGCCTGGGGCAAGGGACCCAGCTCCTTCCACCTGTGGCATGCTCATCTGGACAGCTGGCATAGGAGCACATTCCTGGCAGGATTACAGGTAATGAATAATGTGGTCTGCATACAGCAGGTGCTCAGTAAATGGTATGGGGGCTTGAAATATATATCCCCACTCTAACGTAGAGAAACTGAGGCAAGGTCTTCACTTAAAGCCACGTAACCACCAGTGATTTCTCTCCTGCAAGCACACTCTGTCCTCATCTAAAGCCTACTAAACACATTCCTGAGTCATACCCCAAAGCTTTTCCATCTGTCTGAAAGAGCATTTTCCATCTATCTTGAAATGCTTTGGAATGCTGCCTTATTTTGCTTCTCTTCCTGTCTGTTCAGAACTTTCCGGATCTCTTATCTGAGTGCTCCCCAGATACCTCATGTTCACCATGTAGAACAATGCAGCACCGCCTCACCCCAACCCCATTACTACTCTTGTCCTTCCAATTTGTGCTTACATTTCTACCAGGATTCAAAAGTTGACCATTCTTTTGAGTTCTTGCTTCTGCCATCGAGCCAACCTTCCTGTCTCACAGATTCCAGTTTCACCACATTATTCCTGTCCTGTTTCTTTCTGCCCATGGTTCCCAACACCACTGATGTTCTTCTCCTGGACTATGGTCCCAGCCCGTTGCTCAGTCTCACCACCTTTTCTAATTTGCTGGGCTTCCAGGTGCTGGGAGTGCCATGTTGAAAACCCCTTTGATGCCGTCCCAGTCCAACATGGACCTCCCCACCTGGCCTTCAAGCTCTCCTACAAGACAACCTCAGTCAACCTTGGTCTTCTAGGCTAACTTCCCAATATTCTTTCCCATACAGCTCACACTGGACAGAGCTTGGGTCCTCCACTTCCTGATGGCATGAAGTGCTCATGGTGCCTTGTCCATGCTATTCTTTCTAACTGCCTAGAGCACTCTTTCTCTTCATGAGGACACATTGGAATCCACGAAGGCTCCGCTCAAAGGCCATCTCCTCTGTGAAAACTCCCTTGATTGCCGGATTCAAAAAAAGAGTATACTCTTTCCAGCCTCAGAATTCTCAAGGCATGGTTCATCCTCCTATCTTCCTGTGTGTTACATTTCTTTATGTCCTGCTTTATTTTTTCCTTTATAGAAGTAGGCTCAGTGAAGTCAGGGACTACTGAATCATCTTTACTTTCTTCTCAGGTCAACACCTTACCCATGGGCAAATCCATGAATATCAGTTAAATAAATGAACACCGACTTGGGTCCTTCCTTGCTCCTTTCTCTTCTGTTATCAGCATGTTCCACCTCTGAAAGTGGCCCTTTAGGGAACAACCAGAGCCCATTCTAAGGGTTTCTGATGGGTATTCCCTTAAAAACAGAGTCACTGTTTTTTGTTTTTATCAATATGACTATTTTTTTTAAATAAGCAAAAGCAATATAATTTAAATAAAATTTGAGAAAATAAAAAAATACAACCCTGGTTCCTTAACAAAGTTTCCGTTTTCATTTTTTTGCATTGCTACCTAGTCTTGTAAAATCATAACCCAGAAGACCAGGCAAACATTTCCATGACTACTGCTGGGCTGGGCCTAACTCTTTAGGGAAAAATCTCTCTGGAACAAAGAGCCCGAAGGGGATTAGAATATGCCACCCCAAAATATGCTGCTTTGACTTATTTTGAACTGAAGGCAATTGAGAAACAACAGATCCAGGAAAGGCTCTCTGCCCTTCTGCTCCCTGTCTAAAAGCAGTACATAAATTTCCACCTGGTATCAGGAAGAAGAGAACATTTTTATAATTGCTGTTGGGGATCTGATGCCAAGATGAGTTTAAAGAAATAAACTTTATGAAAATAACCCTTCTCTTCCATTAGGTTCCCCTATATATTTCTCAGCCACTTTCCTACATTTCCTACATGTAGGAAAGCCCCTTTCCTTTGTCTAGTCATTTCTTCAGAATTTATCACTCTTTGTTAAAATGGTATAGAGGTGTTCAAGCCCAACTGCTTCTTTGGGATTTTCACTTCTTTCCTATGAGGTTCCCTGTGTCACACAGAAAAATTAACATCACATAAAATGTGTTGGCTTTTCTCCTGTTAATCTTGCTTTTGTCAGTTTAATTTGCAGGCTTCTACTGCAGATCTTAAGAGGACAGAGGAAATGTTTTTTTTTTCTTCTCCCTCACAGGCTCACAAACCCTTTGCATGACTCTATCTGCATTGTTATTAGGAATGGGAGCCAAGGAGTCAGTCCTTTTTACAACAAAACAACAACAAAATCCTTTGTTACATTGATTGGAATGTTCTAAGCTAAAGGGTTTTTTGCTTCAGCCATATATGATGTGATCTCTTTCCTAGCTTTAAACACTCAAGATATTGAAATCCTGAAGAATACAAGGCAAATTAAGTTATCTTCTTGTTTCAAAACCTAAGAGTATTTCTTTCCCTGTAATTTCCATTCGGCTAACTTAATGTCTGCTTTCCAAACCAAGTAATGTTTTCACATCTGGGAAAATTTCCCCATATCCCCATGTGCTTCATATAAAAGAAGAATGTTAAGGACCAAGCCAAGTGCCCAATGAAAGAACACTATGGGGATGAGCCCTACCGAGGGACTTCTCTTTATTACATGACCGGCAGCGAAAAGCACAAGGCATTTCAACTTGGAAGTAGTTCCCCACACCGGCCCTGGCTTGGAAGCCTCCCAGCAGGAATGAAGGGGAACGATGGGCCCCTGCTGGGCAGCAGGGACCACCCTCTGAAGCCAGGCACTGAAACACACCCATTCACTGTCCCTGAAGGACATGCCTGAGAAAGGGACCAAATCCTCTTGGTAGCCAGAAAAGGACCTGACTCCTAGCTGAACTCCGGGGCTGACAAATCACAGAAACGCATGAAATTTCTAAGCAACAGTGTCTTGAGGATTGTCTTCTCGCTCCAGTGACAGCTGAATGCTAAATTTGGCCCAATCAGCCCTGGAGGGACCGACTACAAGGCTCTAATGGCTCTTCCTGAATTTCAGGTTCATGTATCATCTTCCATAATTAAGTAACAAAAAGCCCAACGTCTTATTTTCTTCTCTTGGAAAACATCCTTAGATATTAGGTGTTACAAAATTGAGGCTGGTGGACTTTCTGGTTTTTTTTTGTTTGTTTGTTTGGTTTTTTTTGTCTGTTGTGATTAAATATTGCCTGTGTGTTTAAACCTGTCATTGATTTACAGAACTAAAAAGTATCTTATGCCCGTGTCTGCTAAGGCCTGCCCTCAATTAAAGGTGGCTGCAAAGACGTGTTTATGATGAGTCATTGAGTCAGAAAACTACACAGCCCTGGAATTTTAAGAGAAGACCCAGGTTTGAGTTTACACGTTCAATTTAATCAAGTAGAGATTAATTAATTTGATCTTAAATTGGGCAAAAGGATGTATTCTGGATCCTTAAGTGTTTGTGCACTTCAATCACATTTTCTTTAATCTATCCCCCTTGAGCTCATTACATGGAGGGTGTATCTCACTCATGCATGGCATTACTAGGTGCTTAATACATGTTTATTGCCATTGCAAAAAAAATAGCAGAGGTCAGCTAAAGCTTAACAAGGTTGATTTTACACAAAGCCGCTACTCGAGTGTGAAAGACTGACACCAGCTGGTCATTCCCAGGACTACGTGGTGACTCCAAGGCCCACCCCAGAGCACCGGCCTCAACCAGATCATGGTTCAAGTAGGTTATCCCATAATGCTCATTCAGCAATGTTACCAACGAGGAAACTGAGGGTCAGTGCACCTTCCTGGAAACCACCCACGCCTCCTTCCCACTAATCTTCTCCAGGCATGAACATTCGGTAATAACATTGTGTTCTGGGGCCGA
Organism: Mustela nigripes; assembly: GCF_022355385.1. Taxonomy (NCBI): domain Eukaryota; kingdom Metazoa; phylum Chordata; class Mammalia; order Carnivora; family Mustelidae; genus Mustela; species Mustela nigripes. Next base: position 34,062,059 of record NC_081569.1, on the reverse strand, counting down.
TAAAGCAAAAAGTACCTACTTATTTACATCACAGCATTAAACTGACATGGCTTAAAACATCTTTCCAAAAAAGAGCAAAGAAGTTCTTTAAACAGAAGAGTAAAGGGCTCATCTTTTCTCTATTTAGAATTTTAAGACAAGGGTTAGATTCAGCAAGTACTTATGTTAAAATGTAAAGCAAATTTACATTAAAAGGAAATTTACAAGTATTTTTTGGAGAGGAAATAAAGAATAGGGGTTGATTCAGTTATAGTAGACAAACAATAGCTTAGTCTAATTAAAATTCATGCTCTAATGGTTTTTAATGCCACTAACATGTGTATAATTAATCATATGTGAAAAAGGAAGGCCACTAAATTATACCTATATAGCATTATGATTTGTATCTTTTAAATATGTATGAGTACAAAAAAAGCTATATATGTAAAGTATCTATGTAGAAAAAAGCTTGACAACATAGCTTAAAAATTTTAAATTATTATCTGCTAGTGAAGAGATTATAGGTATGCTTTTCTGATTTTTTTTTTAAGATTTTGTTTATTTATTTGACAGATGGAGATCACAAGTAGGCAGAGAGACAGGCAGAGAGAGAGGAGGAAGCAGGCTTCCTGCTGAGTAGAGAGCCTGATGCAGGCAGGGCTCAATCCCAGGACCCTGGGATCATGACCTGAGCCGAAGGCAGAGGCTTTAACCCACTGAGCCACCCAGGTACCCTCTGATTATTTTTTTTAAGTAGCAGTATGTTTTACTTTATGACCAGAAAAAATGAACATTATTTGATCCATAACTACATTAGGTCTTTAACTGGAAATGCACATTATTTCAGTGAAAAATATAGTTGAGAGAAAATGTTTGCAAATACCCCTTAAAAAAGTAGAAATGGCATTTTTACTATTTTGTTAAATAAAGATAAGTTATTAAGTGTGTAGTCATATAAGAACCATGATTAAATATTTTAGATGAAATATTTGAGATGCATTATAAACTCAGTTGTCTTGCATTGCCTGTCTTTGTATGTAGCTTTTTATTGATTATATTGTTTGTGTTATATAAATAATTTTCTTTATATTTTAGAATAATGATTAGTGAAGGTGAGGAAGCATTTACTGAGAAAATAATTTCCGCTCTTTTAACCTTTACATGAGCATTCTAAAACCTCCATTTCCTCTAGTGAATGTGAACCTTTAGAAAAATTTCCAAGCTTCGGTCTACTTAGACATACGAGTCATTGAATATTCATGGAAGAAATTATTACCTTAAGCTCTGCATGTTCTTTATGAGAGTTCATATACTATATTAAGGATTAAAAGGGTTTAAGAGCTCTAGACTTCAAATGATCTTGTTCCTTTTGTTTCATAACTTAAACTGGTATTATAAATTCTGTGTTTGTATCACAAACTTTTATATTATAGGACACAGACATTTTAGCTTAAGGCCTTACATATATCTGACAAAAATAATTTTTGTCCAAAATTATTTTACAAAAAGTCTTCCCAGTAGAAAAATGGAAGCCTGGCATCATTCTCTTTGTTTGTTTGTTTGCACACTAACTTCACGGTGTTTACTGTGAACCCAAATGCATTTGGGGATGGCTAGAAATCCAGAAACAAAAGAATTAGTTGAAGGACCTAAGAATTTTTAGGAGAAGAGGAGGAAGAGGTCCCGAAATATCTGTAGGGCTGCAGTGGAGGGGGGAGGGATGACATCCATGTTCTACACGACCAGAGTGGGAGTTCGCAAGACACATTTTGGTCCCATGCCAGAGAAACCCTCTGGACACGGTGGGCAACGGCCTCAACCTGAGGATTTCTGGGAAGGAGCTGGACTGAGTCAGGGACGCTGCAGAGGGTTCCTCATGCTGGCAGGAGACTGACCACAGTGGCTTCTAGACAGCCTCCCAGGACTGCTTGCCTGCCAGGAGCTGAGGTGTGTTCTGCTGGGAGGCTTGGATGGGGGGAGAGGGGATGTGCAGACAGAATGGGGGTGGGCCCTGCTGGGCTCAGCCTCCGGTGCCCAAGTCTGAATCCGTGGACACATTTTGAGAGCACCTACCCTCCATTTGTTTCCTTTGAGTCGGTGCCTTTCCCGAGGGCTAATTTGCCTATTTCAGCCCATTCCTGGGACAGAGGCCCAATTCATGGCTTACTCTTAGAGTTCAGTGTTTACATATGGGCTCTCTATCTGGAGGCCCTCTGGGGACCAAGGGGCCGTGGCCGGAAGCCACAAGGTGTCCGGAATCCACAGCAGATCCATCACTCGTTAAAAATCTCCAGGATGATCTCTGCATGTGGGGTGGAGGCTGCGTTGGCAGGGCTGTTCCTCCACCACTCCCCCCGCTGAGGTGGAGTGCTACTGTGATCACGATGATGAAATTCAGGGGTGTCTTAGCGCTGGATGGGGTAGAAACCCCTATGAGCATTGGCCGGGTGATGCTCAGAATGCTGGACAACCGCGCCATGGTGGGCGCTCACCAGTGGGAGGGATGCTGGCCCAGGAATCCACCCATGGGGCGGGCTGGCGACGCAGGAAGCTTTCCCCCTCTGAACTTGAGATAGCGCCCTGTCCTTCCCGTGATGCTGCGGGGAGAGGAGGCTCCCGAGCTCAGTGTTTCCTGACACTCTAGGAACTAGCCTGGTCCCCTCTTACCCTTGGCTCAGCGGCCTCCGCAGCCCCTGGGAGTCTGTCAGGAAGGCAGATTCCCGGGCCCACCTCCCAGCGGGGGCTCAGACTCAGCACCCCCGCGGGGGTTCCCAGGTGACCTGTAGGCACACTCCAGTTTGGGAGCACGGTGAGGTATTCCGGTGAGGGAAAGGGGCCCACCTGGCCCAGCTGAGAGGGAGGCACTAAGGACAGAGACAGCCAGTCCTGTTTCCATCCCAGTTCAACCCGCAAGGGCTCTAGCGAATCCAGAAACCCATACTCCCTTGGTGTGGGGGCCAGTCTGCTGCCCTGGCAGGAATCCCGGGACGGCCTCTCCCCTGCCAGTCCATCAGTCAGCTTCCGTAAGAAAAGGAAGGTGGAGCTCCTCATCTTCTTCCCCCTCTCTCTTCCCCACCCCAAGGTATGCTCTGTAATCCTGCTTAGTACTTTTCCCTAAACCTTTGTTTTATTGTGGTAAAATACATGCAACATAAAATTTACCATTGTAATCATTTTAAGTGTATACTTCAGGGAAATTGATTACATCTACACTGTTGTGTAAGAGTCACCATGACCCAACTCCAGAATCCCTATAAATCCTATTTTTGTCATTTTTCTTTTTCTTTCTTTCTTTCTTTCTTTTTTTTTTTTTTAAAGCAAGCGTGCACATGCACACATGTGAGTGATGAAGAGGGGGCAGGCAGAGGAGGAGCGAGAGAGAGAGAATCTCAAGTAGGCTCCATGCCCAAGGGAGCATCACATGGGGCTGATCTCACCACCCTGAGATGGAGACCTGGGCCGAAATCAAGAGTCGGACTCTTAACAGACTGAGCTACCTAGGCGTGCCTAGTTTTGTCTTTGACAGATGAACTCTATCTCTGGCCGCTTTCCCTTGCACACAGTTAACTGTACATGCCTCGGACTTCATCTTTGACACCTGCCCCCCCAGACCCCATAGGACGCCAGGTTACTGGGGAAGGGGGCCAGTCTGTGAACTGTGCTGAGTTCGTAAGAAGGAGGGAAGGGCCTGCCATTGGCCGAGGGCCTTTTATATGCCAGGAGCTCACACAACGTACGAGGCGTGGGAATACCTGTTCGCCTTACTCAGGATTTCACTAACGTTCACGTGCAGCGCGAAGGAGAACTAATTCTTTCAGGCCCCTCGGTCTTTGTGTAAGGAGAGAAAGCCTTTTCCCCCCAAGCCTTGGGATGCTCAGCCAGGGACTCCTCTTCATGGGGCTGGGGCGCCCGGGACGTGCAGGCCCCGCCCATGGGTGCCGTAGCCCTGGGTCGCGGCCGTAGGAAGCGCGCTCTGCCCACCCGCAGCTCACCCGTTCACTCCACTCGGTGAGGAACCAGCTCTTGGCACAGGGCCCCATGTCGCAGTTCTCAATGTCGTTGGGCCGGAGCTTCATGTTGCATTCCTCGTCGTCTACCACGTCTCCGATGTTGCTCACGCACTTCACATCTCGGGTCCTCTGCCCCACTCCGCAGGGCACCGAGCACTACAACAGCAGGAATACATCAGTGGGATGTGCAGCTTGACCTCCGGGGGCCTCCCCAGCCCTGGTGCCCTCACCCTTGTCATCCGCCACCTAAGCAGATGATGACCGCGGAGAGACTCCCTGGGTGGCCCCAAGTCCCCTGCAATGCAGGGCCCCTGGGGAGCCTCCCAGCCCTAAAAACCTCACCACCACTTCTCTGAGACCACCTTGGCTGTCCCACCTACTCTGTGGCTCTGGACCTCTGTGCTGTCACCTGTGAAACCCGAGTATGAGACTGGAAGGAGCAGACGTTTCATGACACGGAAGACAGGTGACTCCCACGGGCTGCGGAAGATTGAGGCACACTAGCCTTAACCCTAGTGTGCTGTTGGTTGCATCCTATGGTTCTGTAGACAGTCCTTCCAGAACTCCCCAGGAGGGGTTCCCTCTAGGAGACCTCAGGGCTGTCCCTGAGTGGGGCCTTTGGTGGGGTGGGGATGACAGCAGTGGGTGGGGGGGGAATGGCCGGGAGTCTGGCAGTGGGAGCTCCAGACCAGGCTGCCCGCCGCGCCTACCGAGGTCCAGTCCGTCCGGATCTGCCACTCGCTGCAGATCTTGAGCTGGCAGGTGCTGGTGGTCTCGGGCTTCTCCAGGTGCTGGCAGCGGTACGGCTGCACCGTCAGGCTGCGGTTGGCGTATACCTGGCGGCACAGGACCTGGCGGTGTTGCATGCCCAGGCCACAGGTTTTGCTGCACTCGGACCACTCTCCGATGTCCCAGCTAGCTCAGGAATGAGAGAACGCAAGAAGGCCGGATCACCTTCAGCTGGGAAGAGGGCACAGCCCCAAGAGCCCGTACCACCCTGAGAGCCAAACCGCATAGAACCATTAGCACCATTAGGGGGGTGGCCCTCACCCCAGAGCACAACTTAAGTGTCAGGCCCCGTGAAGCAATGTAACTCTGTCCACAAGCTCTTTACCGGTGGCGACAGCCCGGTTTTAGAAAATTAAAGAAAACGGAGAAGGTGCAAATGATTTTTATCTAAAAAAAAAAAAACCCCAAACTCCAAATGGTAGTTTTAGCATCCCCCGGTAGAACATTAACCCACGTGGGATCTTGGAGATCTTCTGCAGAGTTCTTTACTTCTCAGGAGCTACTTCCTCGTCAGTTTCACGATGCTCCCCTGTCACCTGCTTAGTCTCTTAGTTACGTAAGACATCAGCACACGCTCTATACATAGGAGAATGTTTCTATTACTTTGAAAATTATGTGGAGACCCCATCTCCTTGTTCTTCTGAAAGTGTCCTCTTCATCATTCAGTAACCACCCAAGACCTCTCCTGAGATACTTCTCCCGACTTCTTCTTGCCCACGAACTTGTGACTCTCCTCATTCTCTCTGCTCACAGCTCACCTACAACACCGACCATGCCAGACTATCGTTCTCAGCTTCCTCTTTGCTTTCCCCACCAAGCTTGCACGTAATTGCTCCAAATAACCACAGGTGTGTGCTCATGGCTAAAGGCTACAAGCTTCCTCGTTCACCCCCAGATGGGTGCCCTTGCTGAACAGAACGAGTCTCATGGCTCTAAATCAGAGGTAGACAGATTTTATGTCTGCTACTAAGGTCTTATGCACAAGCCCCCAGGAGCGACCCGGTAACAGGCGACCTCTGCATCTTACAAGGCTGGGCAAGGGAAGAGGTTGCAGGGCTCCTCCTCGGGGGTAGGCTTCATGCTGGAGTCGCAGTAGCTCTCAGGAACCTCTTCGTGGGTGTTTCTGTGTACACAGCGAAAAATAGGGAACTGCGATCCTGCAAGGGCAAGGAGAACTTGTCAAGGACAGCTCCGCACAGACGAATGTCGGGCTCAGGGTGCAGGTGCACAGAGATCCGGGTACCAATAAAGAGGGGCTGCAGGAACAGAGCATGCACACACACACACACATGCACACACACTCTCCTCCTTCATTCATGCATTTACACACACCTCCCCCACAAGGGCTGTGCCAGGCACTGTGGGTGCAAACAAGAGCAGGAAGAGTTACTGCCCTCCAAGAGCTTATCATCTCTTTGCGGACACAGTTGGAATGTGCTAAAGGCAGATGCGATTTTCCTAACAATTCAAGATACCATGAGGCAGAAGAGTGATTATAAAATGACCACAAGTAATAACTGTTTGGAGATTTTCTGGAGACATCACAGAGAAAGGGTCCTAGAGGGTCTAGCTGGATCCTAGAGAAGAGCGGAGTTTGGGTAGCCATGCGCATGTGTGTCTTGGAGGGAGGGGGCTGTCCAGGCGGCTGAACAGGAACAAAAGTGCCCAACACACCGGCCTGCCTGTGCCTGGAATGTGTGAGTCAGGCTTAAGCAGAGAAGTAAGAAGATGCAGGACCGGTTAGGAGAGCAGCTGGCTTCGCCCTACGCTGTAAAGCAATTTACCCATTCCCCTAATAAAGCACTGATCCAATGGTATTTGAGTAGATGTTTGCTTCCTGTGAGAGAGAGAGCTTCTCAGGGGCAGAACTAATTCTTGTTCATCGCTGTAATCCCGGTACCTAGCAGAGTAACAGCCACTCAGTAAAAATACTGAATGGATATTTATCAGAGGTCTAATATTTGTTTATGTTACTTTGTAAAATATACTAACTGCCTCCGGGTTGTTGTTGTTGCTGTTTTGTTTTGTTTTAAATACATAGATGAGTTTCACTGAGGTAATATGAATCAATGTATTTTTTATTATGTTATATTAGTCACTATGATTCATTGTTTGCGTATAACACCCAGTGATCAATGCATTTTGGAGAAAAAGTCAGAATCCATTAAATGGAATCTCTAGCTTGACCAAAAAAAAAAAAAAAAAAAAACCACAACACCGGACCATTCTGCCTGCCTCTCTCTCTCTCTCTCTGCTTCCCTCTGGTGGTAGCATGGGGTATTGCTAACGGATGTGTACAAAGTGAGGAAGGTAACCAGGGAACAGGCCACACAACTGTCTGAAAAATACGTTTTTCCACAAATAATTGTCTGTCCTCCCCCCAACCCACCGGCCCCAGTCTAGGCCACTACCCAGTTCCTGCTGGGCAGAACACAATCACTTATTCTACAGTTCTGCCTTAGCTCTGTTGCTAATTGGCCTGGTGTTTGGGGTTTCTGAACTTCCAAGTTAAGATAGTTTAATTGTAACCGGAGGGTAACTTTTCACATAAGTATCTCCATATTTCATCGCCCATGAAAAGCATGTCATTGCTTGTGGAAGCTGATCTTCTGTGACCCCTGAGCCAGAGGGCAGTTCCCGTAAGAAACCGGACAAATTGGAAGACAGTTCTGAATCTAAAATGATCATTTGTTTCAAAACGACTCTGGCAGTAAAAACTCATAATGTAGCTTTGAGACCATTATTTAAAAAATAATGTTCTAATGAAGTATAATTATTGGCAGAGTAAAAAAAAAAAAGTGTAAAATTAATAGGAGACAGAAACTTCTATGGAATTAAATTTTGTCCCGTGACATATCTGCTTCCATGAAGAGATTGTTTAAATTAAATTCCACAAGCATTAAGCACCTCCTGCTCACTTACAAAGATGAATAAGATTCCATTCACGCCTCGTGGGGTACCCACTTGGGACCCAGCTATTAAGGGATTAAGTAAAAATATTATTATTTATCCCTCCAGACCCTGTGGGTTTAATTTTTTAGCTGTCAAGTTTGCAGACTGGAAAGCAAAAGTTACTACTCCAACCCTATGGCACTCCAATGAGGGGTAATTTAGAATCTTTAGCTGAAAGGATACAGGATGCCATAGGAATGCTCTGTGCCTTGGAGAGATGGGTCCTGCTCAGGGCTGTTTGCACGTGGCCACGGATCTTCCTCATCCTTAACTGCCCTTACACTACACTTGTCCACCACGGTCCAGCTCCAGTGTTCAGCCAAGGACGTAAATTCAGAGGCTCGCTCTCTGTTGGTGTGAAAACACCAGAACTATGATTCTTGACTCCAATGACCACGTGGTTTTTTCCTTTGGGTCAGTTTTGATTTCTGCAGAGAGGGAGAGTGTCACTCCAATGGTACCTGGCCATCTCTTCATTGTACAGCATGCCATTCTATTCTGCCTCGAATTGCTGGCAAGTGAGACTGGGGTTGGTGAGATCAGCTGCTGGCTGGGCTTCAAGCGGCAGGAAAAATCTGGGACCAATTTAGTTGGGTTTTATGTTGTGCGTGTTGATCAGAACAGAAGTATGTTATCCTGGAGGAGGGAATGGGACCGCAGGTAATCCGCAGATATTAAAGGAGGCAAGTCAGTGAGGCAGAGAGGTTGGTGTGGCATTGTGGAGAGAGGGACAAAATACGGAGCAAGAAAAAAATGAAATCGTCCAAATCTTGGAACCCCAAAAGTCAAATGATCCAAGCCAAGTGTTTGGCCAGACAGAGGTCTGCGCAACGCTGGATGGAGTACGACCCACTACAGGCTGCCGGCGGCAGGACCCCTCACTGTGACGGTGATACCATAAGGGGGGTTTTCCTTGAGAGGCATGGAGACATGTGGTCTGGGGAGCTCCACCAGGAAAGATGGGAGAAGATTTGTGTGGGGACGAATGGTGAGGTCACAGGGGGCGTGGGTCTGCGTTGTGCATACAAGAGCAAGATGGCACCAGTGGGCTTGGAAGGGCGTGGTCCTGGTGTATTTGTCACTACTGTTGATCTGAACAAGGGCGCGTCCACATTGCCTTGTCTGCCTGCAATCCAGCCATCGCTGCCGGGAGCAAACCCTACAGGGAGCAAAGGAGGGGCATCCATGGGCTGCTGCCATTTATCCGGTGGAAGAGCAAGGGGCTGGGGGTACAAAAGAAGGGAGGGCTGGGGAAAGATGCTCTGTGTGTGTGTGTGTGTCCACAGGGCAAAGGAGAAAGACTATTTTAAGAACATTAAACCAAATCATATGGAAATGTCGAGAAAAAGACTCTTCAGCTGTGGGTACATAAATCCACATTCTTCAAGCTACGGACAAAACACAGTAAGGCAGTACCGCCTTGCTTATCCAGGATGCAATGATGCATGAACCACTCTTACATCTTTTCTAATAGCTAGATACCCCTCCTTTGATATTAGATTCATCAGTGCAAGAAACACTTGAGGAGCATCTCCTTGTGGGCTGGCGATACAAGGTGTCCACAAGCAGAGACAGCTAGGCCACGCCGAGCTGGGGCAAGAATGTGGCCCGAGTTGCTATGCGGTCTTATGGGGCAAGTGCCCCCCTGCACCTTGCAAAATCAGGAAGAGCTTCAAGGAGGAGATGCACCTGAGCTAGATCGGGGAGTGTAAGCGGTTTTCTGGCTCCATACCAGAGAATAGAGTAAGGGAGGCTGGTGTTTGGCTCAGTGTGGATCCCGCAGGCTGGGGTTGGCTGGGGAAAGATAACCAGAATCTTTAGAAATGGGGTCCCTCTATCATGCCTTGAATGACCCGTTGAAAGGCCACCGGGCTCTGTGGTGTCTATTTGGTGAATGCAGGGCTGTGTGTGCAGCATGAAGGGTGCGTTCCTTGATACAAAACCACAGGACGGCAGTTTTTCTTCTTTTTACAACTTTCCCTCGTGTGTACCTAGCACAAAGGTGTCTGGTTCCTCCGGTGGGCGTGGCACCGCTAACTCCGTGGTGGGAAACAGTCAGTACTCCCACATTTGGACCCCGGGTCCCTATGTCAGCTGTGTTTCATCCTACTCCCCTCTGCAGTTCCAGGGGTGACCGAAATGACTTGGCCTTCTTGTGTAATTTCGCTTTAGCTTCCTGCCTCTGTTCGGACACATTCTATGGGCATTTCCTTTTCCCTCCTAAAGCTTAAAAAGGGGGTTAGGCCAATGAATCTCCAGTCCAAATTCTTTGCACACGGATTAAGCAAAAACCCACGAATATCCGCATGGTGTCAGCTCCAGAAATCAGAGCTCCACTTCTCTGTCATCATGGAACCGGCTGGGGGTCCAGGCAGGAGACACCCCAGGCCCCACGAAGAACCAAAAACCTCAATTCTCTTCTCAAAAGCCCCTAAGCCAACACTCTTGGGAAAAAGATAAAGGCTTTAGAGGCGGTTGTGAAAATTTCCTGGGTGCAAATTATAGCAGAGCTCCCACATCTTGTACCCTGAGGCACATGTCTCTTGAAAGAAAGAAAAAAAAAAATCCCCAAACCAATATTCTCAGTGCATCACAGTTTCCTGGCAGCAGGACCTTCTTGGGATATGGCCTTCCCATTTCCGTGGCCACCTCCCTTCCAAGGACAGGGGTTTTAGGGTCACAAATAGGACTTCCTTACAAATAGGAGGCGATTACCATGCATCATAGTCCCCAGTGGTCACAGACAGATCCTTGCCCTGAGGGGCTACGACACCTTGAAACTAAGAAATAGCCTCGATTTCCAACCCAGGTGCCAGACGTTCAACAGGGGCCTTCTGGACACCACATTCCACGCCTACCTTAACTCTGGAGTGTTCAAGGAAATAGGGCCCCGGATCCACCCCACAGTTCAGACTCATATTGGTACTGACCCCTTTGCCCACAGCCTTGCTTTGCTTTGAGCCTATCAAAACCCCGCTCTCTTTAAATACCACCTCAACTCCCTCCGCCCTTCTCCCAAATCCTGTAACTCTTTTCTTTTGTTTGGAGAGACACCTTTGCTCCCTCTCGTGTCTCCGGTGGTCTCCCTTCCTGCTACGAGTCCCCGGAGCTGGCGCGGCTGGGCCGCAGGCTGGCTCCCCAGAGTTGTAGCTGATAGGCTTAGGACAGTGGGATGACCAAGGGTGAAGGTTTTACAGAGAGAACAATGGGAGCTGTGACCATTGGTGAGCGTAAGAGCCTAGAGATACCTCAAGCCCCACGGATGTGCTTTTTTTCTGGAATCTTAGATTTGGAGAATGAGTTTCACCTGGTATCTCTGTGGGTATACCTCAACTTCTGGATCTGAAACTCGGTGAACACATTCTGTGGTGATTCATGAGCGTGTCGTGCAGGAGAGGGTTAACTCAGCAGACCAGGGGTGCTCAACCCTCCACACTCCTAAGATAGGCCTGTCTTCAGGATTGGCCCTGGAGCAGGGCTGGAGACAACCTTTGAGCCCGCGGGCTATTCTGCTGATAGGAGTGTTTTTCCATGCCCTGGACCACACTGTGTCAGTCTGAGGAGGTAGCTAACGCTAGCAATGAAATTGGGCTGAGTGGTCTTGGACACCCTCCACACAATGAACCACCAATGAACCACCTCACAGTGGGGCTCAAGGAGGGGAGAGTGTGCCACGTCCCTCAAGCCCAGCCACCCATTCCTCGCAGAGACCCTCCTCGCCCGCACTGGAGCTCACCTTTCCCACAACTCGTGGAGCATTCTGTGGTCCCGAGCTGTTTCCAGTTGTGGTCCCGGCTTCGCCTTGGGGGCTGCGGGGCCGCTGGAACCAGATTGTCGGGTCGGTGGGAGGAAAATCCATCTGGATGCCTGACTGGGAAGGTCTGTGCTGATTCCGAGGTGAATACTTCGGGGGCCCCGCCATGCACATCTTCCTTCTCCTCGGCCCCCTCTTTCTCTGCTCCCTCCTCCTGGCTCCTCCCATCTGTTCCCAGCTGGCCATTGAAGGGCTCCCCTAGGAGAGACAGGTGCATGCAAGGTGGCAGTAAGACTGGTCTGGACCCGGAGGCCCCCCGAGCACAGCCCTCCGACATTAGAAATCACGTAGCATGAGGTCATTTCCAATTCAGAGCATACGTATTTTAAACATGCAGATACCAATTTCCCCAAAATTCAAAACATGGTTAAAAATGAATAAGAAACAGACAAATATCTCAGTAGGAAAAGCAAGCAAGGGCCAGGAAGAGGCCCGGCACATAAAAAGAAACACAAGTAGCCCAAAGCCATACAAAAATGCACAACTTCACTCATAATGAAAGAAACTCATGTGAAAACAAAAAAAAATGCCACCACTTTATTAGCCTCATGATAAAGGAGAGAAAATCTGGAGACCCTTAAATCCCTAAACCCCTCATTGAAGGTAGAGGAAAACCAAGGACAAGGAGCCGGCAGATAGACACAAAGTTTTGGAGGGCAATTTGGCCAGATCTACCTAAGTTTGTTTTATTTATTTATTTACTTATTTAATTTTTTAATGTAAATTCAATTAACTAACACCTAGTGTATTATTCATCTTAGAGGTAAAGGTCAGTGATTCACCAGGTGCATAGAAGACTCAGTGTTCATTATATCACGTGCCCTCCCTCATGCCCGTCACCCAGTTATCTCATCCCCTCCCATCCACCCCCCGTAACTCTCTACCCAAGTTTTATTTATTTATTTGAGAGAGACCATGAGAGAGGGAGACCACGAGAGGGGAGAGGGTCAAAAGGAGATGCAGAGTCCCCAATGAGTGGGGAGCCTACGGGGGGCTCCATCCCAGGACTCCAAGATCATGACCTGAGCAGAAGGCAGATGCTTAACTGACTGAGCCACCCAGGTACCCCACCCTCTGCCCAAGTTTTAAATGTACATACCCCTTGACTAGTGATTCAGTTTCTAGGACATCTACCCTACAAATATTCCCATTCTTTTACACAAAGCTGTGTGTACAAGCATGGCTACTAAAGTGTGTTTTAAATTAGCCAAACAGGGACGCCTGGGTGGCTCAGTTGGTTAAGCAGCTGCCTTCGGCTCAGGTCATGATCCCAGTGTCCTGGGATCGAGTCCCACATCGGGCTCCTTGCTCAGCAGGGAGCCTGCTTCTCCCTCTGCCTCTGCCTGCCATTCTGTCTGCCTGTGCTCGCTCTCTCTCCCTCTCTCTCTCTGATAAATAAATAAAATCTTAAAATAAATAAATAAATAAATAAATAAATAAATAAATAAATAAATAAATTAGCCAAACAGTAGAGTGAACTTAAATGTCCACCGGTGGTACTTGTTTAAAATACGGCATGTTGTTATTTTTTTTTCTTTGAAAGAATGAAGCAAAATCATATGTTGTGATATGAAGATATGACTGATACATTGTTTGATGAAAGAAAAAAGCATAGCAGAATTCATTTTGTATATATGTCTACACAGGTGTGGCAGGAGCCCTTATGAGAGATTAAATTTGTGTTCTGCCCTTCGTGTCTGTCTCTCCTCTCCCAGACCAAGTGGCCAAGCCCTTAGGTGTTCTGGAGGCAGATTTTTGCAGGGAAGTAAAAGCTGTGGGAAGTCAACAGCTCTTCCTTCTCACTGTGAAAGCCTGAGGTCTCAGTAAGAATAACAAGGCCCAGATCCTGGGGCCAGCCAATGGCAAGGAGGAGGAAAGAGGAGGGAAAAGTGGAGAGCATTTTTGTGGGGGGAGAGAAAGAGAGAGATGTTCTCAAGGCAAGGAGAGGCTAGAGTCAGAAGGCCAGAGTTTCCTGAGCTCCATAGACCTTATCTGTGCCAAGCAGGGATCTTTACTCCTACCGGAGTGGGGGGGATGATGCCCTGTATTGGCTGAGATTCAGTTTTCTACCAGTGTCAAGGAAGTTTGCAGTGGAGGCAAGATCTAAGTTAGACGTCCGGAAAAGACTGGCACCCGATGTTCCCTGTACACGTAGATGGCAGACAAATGTTCAAACTGGTTACATGCACATTTCTACATGCACAGGAAAAGGCTAGGTGGAAAACCTCCAAATCATGAGGAGATATTCCCTCCTGGAATAGAGTTGGGGGATGAGGTTGGGACATATTGGGTTGTTGTTGTTGTTGTTTTTTTTTTTTTTTTTAAGTAGACTTTATTATTTTTTTTAGAGCAGTTTTAGGTTCACAGCTCAATTAAGTGGCAAGGACAGAGTTTCCATTCCTCCCCTGGCCCCACCTAGTGCACGACCCCTTCCCCCCATCAAGATTCCACACCAGCGCGGAACATCCCTTACCATCCACGAACCTGCATCGCACGTCATTATCACCCAAAGCCCATAGTTCCAATTAGGGTTCATTTTAGTGGTGTACATTCTATGGGTCTCGACAATGTAGAATGCCATGTATCCATCAGTGCAGTATCATCGAGAATAGTTTCATTGTCCTAGAAATTCTCTCTGTCTGCCTGTTCACCCCTCCCTCCCCTGTAGCCCCTGGCAATCACTGATCCAAAGTTGTGCCTTTTCCATAATATCAAAGAGCTGGAATCATACAGTACGGAGACTTTTCAGATGCACATTTAAGTTTCCTCCATGTCTTTCTGTGGCTAAGTAGCTCATTTCTTTTTGTGCTGAATAATATTCCATTGGCTGGGTGAACCTCAGTTTATCTATCCATTCATCTTGGTTTCATCCAAGTTTGGGCAATTATGGGGCACCTGCATCTTCCTTCCTATGTTTCTATTTTGGTTGAATATTATTCAAGCATATACTAGTTTGATACAAAACAAGGAGGCAAATTGCAGAGTTACTGTAGAATCCAGTTAAAACTCAGGGCTTTCTCCACCCTCCACCACTTACACTTCATGGCTTTAAATATTAAATACAACTTAAATCAATGGAATCAAGACTACGCATACTGACACAAGCGGGACTTGTGACTTTGACTTACCAGACAAAAAGATCTTAAAATCTTTTGCACATCTTGCAAGTACTGGGCACTACGCTGGATGGACACCTGATATTCAAAAAAAATATCTTGGCATGTAAGGTTTTTTCCCCTTCACTATTATGTAGACAGGGAACTTGCTCAGAGAAGTTTCTGACTTGCCTGAGGGTGCACAGCAAAAAACAGGCAGAGCTGGATTCAAGCTCATGGAGGGTGGAGAAGGCCCCTCCTCACCAACTTTTTACAACTGACTCCTTCTGGGCCCGCCCTGTCCCAGGTAGCTAATCCCATGCTACCCATTAGCTGAGACCCATCAGGCTTGTTATGACCATCATCATGCTATAGGATTTTGAATAGTCTGTCCAACTGTCCTTATCCATCAGCATCATATCTCAGGAACATCCATACTCTGCCATCTGAACCTTGTTTCTCAGACTGTGTACCATTCCTGCAAATGGCTTGCCCATCGTGTTGGGCTGAGTGTGCTGATGTTCAGTTTGGACAACACGCACAGCCCACGTGCCCGGCTCACATCCTGCTGTCTCCAAAGAGCTGGGTGGCTCCTCCCCTGACCTGTGACAGTCAGATAACCCAGTTATCCATATGGAGGGCCAGGCCTCACAACTGTGCCCTCATTGCTGGGACAGATGTCAGAGCAGCTAACCCTAGGTGGTATAACAGACAGGGGACTGAAGTCACTGTGGGACCTAGACATAAAGTCCCTGTTTCTGAGTTTCCATTTGTTAATTTTTTAAAATTTATTTGACAGAGCATAAGTAGACAGAAGCAGGCGGAGAGAGAGGTGGTGGGTTCCGTTATCATCTGGTAAAGAAACTTCTACAGAGCCAGAGGGCTGCTTGCTTGTATATCGCAAAGCCCACAGGAAAGAGGTAGATAATTAGGTGTGAACTTACTATTCTTTCCTTACAAGTCAAAGTAGTGTCGGTAGAAGAAAAGGGGACCAAGAGAAAAGGCCCGAGGTGGACAGAATAATGGCCCTCTGAAGGTGCCTGCATCCTAATCTGTGAGGATGATACCTCATATGGCAAAAGGGGCTTTGCAGATGTGATGAAGTTAGAAGATCTGGGGAAGGAGAATGGTCTTGGATTGTCTGGGGAGCCCAGAGATGTGATGATGGAAGAAGGGGGTCAGAGCCCAAGATCCGAAGGTGCCATGCAGGAAGAAGCCAAGAAGCAAGGAGTGCAGGAGGCCTCTCGAAGTGAAAAGGGCAGGGTGACAGAACCTTCTAGAACCTCCAAAGGGAGCATGGCCTGCCGACACCTTGATTCCAGCCCAGCAGAACCCATTTTGGACTCCTGACCTTCCCGAACTATAGGATAGCAAATTTGTGTTGTTTTAAGCCACCACGTTTGACGTAATGTGTTATGTGGCAGCTAGAGGGAACTAATATCGGGTATCTCTAGATAATGAACTGGAAAGACAGAGTCAGGGTGTTCACCTCGTGTTTGAATCAAGTGAATGGGACCCTCTTATCAGCAAAGGCTCAGATAAATGGTGAAGCATCCTCTGATGTCAAGGGCGCGCCCATGCGTTTTCTCTGTGTTGACTGAGAGACACAAGGGAGATGCACGAGAAGAGACAGAGGGCTTTGAAAAGAAATGACTGGGGGCAGGGGTGGTTGGCTATAGAACAAGAGGTTTTACCTGGTCTCCTATGAGGAGGCACCTGCGGGCTGATGGCGTTGGTCCCCATGATGACATACTCATAGTGGACTCCGGGATTGGGCTGCTGGTGGATCATCTGACAACACAGAGGTCAATGTCACTGCACCTGCACACGCTCACATCCCTCTCCTGCTGGCCCAGGGTTCCCCAGTTTGCATGGCACTATCTACACATGAGTGGGTTGATTCAGATCTAATTATATTAGTGAACCTGTGACAGGTTAAAGGAAAGCTCTTTCTGGATGGTTTTTTGTTATTTGCTTTTGAAGGGTGAAGGACTTAGAAGAAAACTGGGCTGAAAGTCAAGATGTTATACATCCCAAATAGAAAGACGGGAGCAATGGTAGCAGAGCCTTTCCGTGGGCTCTCAACCATCTTAACATCATGGTTTAGATTGTGCTCCGTAAGCTCAAAATGGCCAAGCCACGTGTCCTCTCCAGGGGGGCACCTTTGAACACTAGGTGGCGAGATACAGTCACGCCGAGAAGAGCCAGCCCTCTTGGGCAGAGCCAGCCTGGGAGCCTTCATGTTCCTTCAAAGAACCCTACCTAGCCATGAGGTTGGCTCAGGAAGGGCCTGCCCCACCCTCTCCAATGCATTTTCTGGGTCTTGTCCCCTCTCATCTATGAAAAGCTCTAGAACCACAAAGAGAGTTCAGGACAACTAGTGTCAGGGAAGTAAGTCTCCCTGGTTCCTGTCCTCTCAGGCAGCAATGACCAAAGCAGGATATCAAGCAGGAAGCTGCAGAAGGCCGTGGAAGTCAGGAATTAAACATCGTCTGGGACCGAAAACACAACATAAATCAGCACGGCTTGGCAGAATAAATCCCTCTCTACTGGCTTCAGAACACACAGTCCTTTGTGCCCAGGGCCTTCCTGGTGAGAAGCAGGGTGCTGGGCTTAAACGGAGCGGCAGAACGGGGATCTGCTATCTGACTATGAGCCAGGCAAGGAGACACTGTCCCATTCTGATATTTCTGTCTCCACTGCTTTCTAAAGGGGCCCTCCTTTGACCAGTTGTGTCACCTTGAGCAAGCCCCATGGTCTCACAGTTTTTGATTTCCTCATTGGACGAAAAGCTTAGGGTCAGAGCTGTCTCTTTGGTCCTTTAAAGCCGCGAGCATCTCCGAGTCAGCCCGGCACGGTGGGTCTTGCTGGTTCATGGGAGTGTGATTCTGTCCGCTATCATCCCTTACCCGCTCTCTCCATGGGAACTGGGGCCTCCATTCTACAAACCACCGAGGGAAGGCAAACATGAGAACCCCTGAGCTCCTGACATATAGGACCCATGGTTGTAAACAGAACCCCAAGGGATGAAGGGGCATGGTCTCTGGTTCGCTGTTGACCCCTAATTCCCTCATTTCTCTTTTCACATATTCTGACAGTGGGTCTGAGGCCAGAAGCTCTCCTTGCCTCTCTCATGCCTCTTCTGCATGAGCGTCCTGCCAGTGCAACCCTTGTCCCATTTATGAAGTTATTCTTGGCCACCGCATCCTAGACCACCCACAGTGGCCCCTTCACAACCGGGGTTTTTACCCCTGATGCCATTTGAAACTTACCCAGAGTCCAACAACCAACTGGACAGTCTTAAAAAAAAAAATTCAAAATTAACTATAACAAGGCTTCTTTTATAGTTTCTAGTCTATGAGCCTCCAGGCCCAACAGGAATGAACATGTAACTATATAGTTGGGAGAACTAATACTTATAAAATTCTAACACAGCAAAGTAGCATGTAGAGTCGCATGGCTTTGGAGACGGTAAGAGAACGCAGGTCTGTGGGTGAGCTCGTCTTTATCAAAACCCGATTTCGAGCTTTTTATTTCTTGTCACTTTTTAAAATTTCCTGATCTTTTGAAGAAGACTGGATTTTAGTGCTTTCTTTTAAAAATAAGGACCATTTTAAATCTGGGGCGAGCTCATAATTTAGTTTCTTGTAAAATAAATCCCAAATTGTGTCTTCTGCCAGGTAAGGAACCTGTAGTAAACCTCCGTATTGTTACTCCGAGCTTTATTGTATCATGTGGAGTACTCTGGAGTTCTCATTTCTTCATTCGCTTTAATAGAATTTGAAGAGGGCTGGGAACTTGAGCGGTCTTGTCTTGCTTTAGGCATTTGCTTTCTTTTGCCATAAAAAGAAAACATGCCAAATTAGCATTAGGAGAAAAGTGCCTGGAGGGAAGCCAATGCTCATGAAATAAAGGATATGTTTTGCCTCTGATTTGGTTCAACAAGTAAAAACGGTTTTAGGAGGTCCATAAACTTGGAGGGTAATAAGCATCTGGTAGAGGTTAGGTTTCTAAGAACTAGGGACATTCAGAATGGCAAAGATGGACACCAAGCACCCAGACACCTCAAAAGGCTCAGCTCGAATGGTTTTATTGACCACAGGCACCGATTTGTCGCTTATCTGTGCTACGTGTGGTCCTGGGAAGAAACAAGATGCAGAATCCCAACCGTCCGGAAACATGCAAACTCACATAGACATCCAAGATCTCATTCGTGGGGCCTTCAGCCAGAAAGGATTCTCCAGCGGTGCTCGAAATCTCATTCGGACGCTTGTAGGTGAACATTGTCCCTCCACCCTCGTACCTTCCTGGCCGGTCAATCGCCCAGTTCCCGTTGATGATTGAGCGGCCGGAACGACTTCGCAAAGCTGGCAAGAACAACGAGACAGTTCCTCATGTAAGACAAGGGTGTGCACAAGAGAGTGAATGGGTCCCCTGCCCCCTAGCTGCTGGCTCATTCATTCATCAAAGTGTTTCCCGAAGATCCACTATAAAGATCCGCTATGAAGAAGACTCACTATGGCAGGCCATGAGCTCGGCCCTGAGGAATCTAGGGCCCGATCACTTCTTCCACCCGTTCAAGCCCTTCCACTACTTGGACTTAGTAGAGAATGGAGGAGTGGGGGTGGTTAGGAGAGAAGGATGTGGAAATGGAGAGGGGAAGGGGAGAGTCAGAGGAAGAAGAGGAAAGAGGAAGAGGAATCATGTTATATCCCACTATCTGGGTGAGAGGTGGCACGTGGGCAGCCCGGGAGCTGATTTTGGCCCACAGAGAAGCTTAGTTTGGCCTTCATCGTGTTTTGTTTTGTTTTGAAATAATTAAACCCAAACTCAACTTGGGTTCCCTAGCTTCTAGCTTGTCTTGTAAAACAAGAAGACATGTTAGCTTTGGCTCCACATCCCCTCACGGCAGCAACCAGCTGGAGCTGAGGAGGACCGCCCCGTTAGATGGGGTGTGTGTGCTCTGGTTTGTTCCAACCCCACTGCTCCCTACAACTCCCCAACACTGAGGCTAAGTCTCAGTATATTGCCCATTCATTTAGGATTGTGGATTATTTATCCCATCTACGATCATGCTTGCATGTGATTTCTCTCACAGAACAGAAGTTTTCTTAGAATTCTTTCTACTTGTAGGTCTACTAAAAGTGACAACGCTAAAGATAGGTCAAGCAGGTCCCATGATTTTCTCCTACCTGATCACCTTCATTCATTTGTATGACCTTCCAGACTCCTGTGGGTTTTTGAGGCTATGAACCCTGCTAGAGGCTTCCACGTACACAGTCAAGATTGACCCTCACGAACTGCTAAGCAGGTGTCTGTCCCTGTCTCTCGGAGCATGGTTCAGGGATGAGAGGGAACTTGTTCAAATTCGTGAAGATGAGAAGTGACAGAACTATGTCCATACGTAGGAGGGAGGTAAGAGAGGAGAAGAGGGGCAAGGAACAAAGTGTTCAGTTAATGAGAGAAGAGAGGACAGCCTATGAGAACATTTGGCACCGTGAAATCCCCAAGGCAATGTTGGATTGGGTTTAGAAGATATCGGGTGTTATGTGTCATTACATAGTGGGCCTGTGATGGTCACTGGCTCTCTGCAACTTCACTTGCACAGTTACTAAATTTAATTTTTTACCATGTATTAGGGGAAAATTTATGTATAAATGAAGCAGTGAGAACAGTTCATAAACCCTTGTGTCTATATCACCCAACTTCAGTTATTATCAATTCATGGCTTACCCTGTTTCACTCTGCAAATCCCAGACCCATTTATCCTTACATTTTTCAGGAGGTGTCTCTAAAATAAAGGGACTCTTTGTTTTTTAAACCCATTTTCAGCAGTGTTTCTACAGTGGGTCTCTGGGGGTCGGCAGAATCAGAGCTGCTCCAAGGGGTGGAAGAGCTTCCTTTTTAGAGGCGGAGACCCCCGCAGACTCCATCCCTGGCTGACTGGTTCCCATAGCCACTGGGAGACCACAGCTGTGGAGCACTGAATACTGAATTATCAGATCAATTCAGCTTACTGAGTGGCAAAGAAGGTCAAAAGTAGAGACTGAGGAAGAGTAGGTTCAGGGCTGTTTTCTCTCAAAACCACACCTAAGAGTGGTCCATATGGTCTCTTCAATTCCTCACTTCCCCTTCATCCTCAGCCAGCTCCAACCTGACTGCTGTCCCCTATATCCCCCTGAAACAATTCAAATTAATGCTAGCAAGCCCTCCGTGTTGCTAAACCCAGTGGGGATCTTCCAGGCCTTCCCTTGCTAGATGTCTCAGTAGCATCTGGCACAGGTGACCACTCCATCCTAATGGAAACATTCTTGTTCTCCTCCTGCTCTAAGGCTGCTCATCTGTTCTTTCTTTTCTGCATCATCTTTCTCTACTCGGTGACTGACTATTAGCATTCCTTGAGGATGAAGAGTAGATCTGATTTGCGTGCTGTACTTTCTTGGGCAATGCCATGGCTTTAATTATTGTATTCTGGTGGCTTCCAAATTTCTGTTTCCACCCAGATTTCTCCTCTGGTCCCTGACTTCTTTATCTGATGGCTTACTTGCTTCATGCAGATGCCCAAGACTGACCTCATCCTTGACCCCCTCCAGGGTCTCCTATGTCAGTAAGTGGTACTACCATCCACTTCATTAGAAATGGAGGAATTATCCTGCCCCCCCCTTTCCTTATCCCTATATCCAATCCAATCATCAAATTTTATTTGACTTCCTCCATATTTCTTGAACCCATCAACTTCTCACCAAGTCCACTGCCATAATCCAGGGCAAGACCACCGCCAGATCTCATATAACTCAAAGCCTTCTAATTGGTCTACTTATTTCCCTTCTTTTCAGCCAGAGTAATCTCTTTGGAATGCAGGTTTGACCATCCTCTGTTGGCTCAACACCCTTCAATAGCTTTCTATTTCTGTAAGAGAAGAAACCCCTAATCTTTAACGGGTTGGGCCCATGGTGAAATAGTGGAAACTCATCCTACATTTTTCTGTTCTTTGTACTCTGCTCCTTGGCCTTCTTTTCACTCATCTACCTCATCATGTTCCCTCCACAATCTGTTCTTTCCTCCAGAAGTATTTCTCTGAACCTTGAACTGTATTTGTTCTTTAGATGACAGCTCCTTAGGGAAGTCTTCCCTAACTCCCAGTTCAGGCCTGTGCTTCTTTCATGTGCTCTAAGGCATGCAAAATCCTCTCTTCCAGAGGGCTTAACTCAGTCTCTACACACATCCATTCAGAGCATGGCTGGACTAATACCCGTCTCCTGGAGCCCCAGAAGCTCTGATGGGTGTTTCCTCACTGTTACAGCTCTAGTGACCGGTGCAGTGCTTACCACATAGTAGGAATCCACATTTGCTGAACACAAAAATACATAGCAGAAAAAGACACCAGCTCAAAAGAAAGATAGGCAAAGAATGATGAGCAGGCAATTCAGAGAAAACCAAGTACAAATACTCCATACGCAAATGGAAAGATGCTCTGCTTTACTTATAATTTAAGAAATGAAAATCAAAACTGCACTGGGATCTTCTTGAGCCACCAGACAGACAAAAGTTTGAGAATATTTAATATCGCCAGAATTAGCAGGTGTGTGAGTAAGCAAGCATCTATTACTGTCGGTGGGAAGGCAATCCCAGTTAACCATACTAGAGGGCCAGTTGGTTATATGGCTAAAACTTCAAGTGCCTGTACACTTGACCTAAAATTGTACCTGTAGGAGACTACTTTGAGAGATATACTTTTTTAAGTATACAAAATTGTTTGTAACAAGGATATTCCCTGCAGATTTTTTTTTTTTTTTGAGAGAAAACCCCCGATCAACCCAAATACCCTTCAGTAGAGAATTGCTTACATAATTTGTCATACTGAATGTTTATGCAGTGGGTTCCATGCAGCCCCCAAAATGGTAAGATGGGTCTGTGTATAGGGGTATGGAAAGAACTCTGTGATAAATTTTTAAATGAAACCAAATGCAGAACAGTGTATTTGGTATGATCTCATTTGTGTATACTTTTAAGTCAGAGCATATACATAAAACATGTATGCACACACAAAACTTTTCAGAGAAAGTCATAGAACTGTAAATATTTGGGAACAGGAACTAGGGTTTAGGTTGGGATGGGAGATGAGAATGGAAACATTTATTTTGCTTTTTATATCTTTTTAATTGCCATTTAAAATTTGTTTTACCATACTCAGAGATTGCCTTCTTTAAAACATATCTTTTTTAGTTAATATAAAAGACATGATACAAGCAGAAATACTCCTGAGGGATATACATGTTTTCCCTTTCTTTTTTGGCTCTTCTTAAAATCCCATTCAGAGCAACCAAAGCTCAAAACTGAGGTAAGTTCTGGCTAAGCTTTTATTGCTCTTAATGGCCATCTTGTAGAAGAGGTTGTTATCTGCAAACCAAAAAAATCCATTAAAAACCATTTGAAATACTGCACAGGGGAGAACTGCATAGGCTTTCCAGGAAATAAAACACAGAGACCCCAAATTTTTTTTACCATCTACGACTGTTACCCCAGCACCCGCTCTCGGGGTTTAGATGAAACTTTCACCATATAATAGCAAAGCATGTGAGATTTTTAGCAGACACGGGCCTGGTTCCATATGCCCACAGGTTAGCTTCTGAAATAGGTCCAGCACTAGCCCCCACCTGGGCTTGCATATTGAAAGCAGCCGCCCTTACAATTTACGTGCCTGTAAGCAGTTTCAGCGCTATGTAATGGTGTCCAGAACTACCCCACAAAAAGGTGCAGGTGACTCATGGCTCTTGCTAGTGGGTGTGTTCACAGAAGGTCAAGGTTTGGTGAAGCTTGTCACAGCTATGTCAATATGAGGAAATCTCCACTTTCGTCTGACATATGGATTTTATTCGTTCTAGCTGTCAACACTGGGCATATGTATTTGGACTTAACTATCTGCACCAACAATGCTCTTTTCCAAGATTCATATAGAAATTGCTTACTCATCCAAGCCCTGCTTCTCAGACACTTTATCCCACAATCTTTTTTTTAAGATTTTACTTACTTGACAGACAGAGATCACAAGTAGGCAGAGAGGCAGGCAGAGAGAGAGGGGGAAGCAGGCTCCCTGCTGAGCAGAGAGCCCAATGCAGGACTCGATCCCAGGACCCTGAGATCATGACCTGAGCCAAAGACAGAGATTTAACCCACTGAGCCACCCAGGCACCCCTATTCCACAATTTAATGCCCGCTGTTGCCAACCCAACCACTGATTCCCATATCCAACCAAAAAGCTGGTTTCTTTATTGCCAACAGATTACTGTGATCTAGACATGTTTATTTTTCTTCCTTAAAAAAAAAATAAGATTTTATTTTATTTATTTGTCAGAGAGAGAGAAAGAACAAGCAGGAGGAGCTGCAGGCAGGGGGAGAGGGAGAAGCAGGCTTCCCACTTAGCAGGGAGCGGGATGTGGGGCTTGATCCCAGGATCCCTGGGATCCTGACCAAGAGGAAGGCAGACCCTTAACTGACTGAACTACCCAGTTGTCCCTGTTTTTTCCTTCGGAAAATGAAAATTGAGTTCCTCCTCCTAACAAAATTCCAAGTTTCAGCCGTTCTTAGAAGCTATCTGGGAAGTAGCATAACAAGCTCAAGGGCAAAGGGGTCGGACATCACTGGTCGCCACCACAAGGCCAGCTGGAGGGCCACAGCCCTGCCATTTTCACTCCAGTGTGTGAGCTTTCATGGGAGCTCACACATGGGCACAAATCCAAGTGAGTCTCAGAGTATGTCAGCTAACGTGGATAACCTTGAAAATGGAGCACATCTCTTCACTTCATATGACCACCCTGGAGGAGTCCGTCAGTTACAAACTTATTGTAGCCTTCCATTATAAATTCGGCAGGCAATCACAGTATTAGCAGTACCATGACTGTGTCACCAACAGAAATCACGTATGTATTATGAACACATATATTACAGCTGTTAGATATTTTGGAATATATTTTTTAAATATTTTATTTATTTATTTCAGAGAGAGAGTGAGAGACAGCACAAGCAGGAGTGGGGGCGGAAGGACATGGGTGGGGAGAGGGAGAAGCAGATTCCCCGCTGAGCAGGGAGCCCAATGCTGGGCTCCATCCCAGGCCCCTCAAACCATGACCTGAAACGAAGGCAGTGGCTTAACTGGCAAAGCCACCCAGGTGCCCTGCCTGATGATTTTTACATTTGTATTACACCTGTCTTCTACCTGAATAAAGACCATTCTACACCTCCAGAAGGTAACCTCATGGTCCCCTCCAAGTCACTACTCTGTCCCTACAAGACCCAAGGTTCACCACTACTGTGCCAT
The DNA here is from genome assembly GCF_022355385.1 of Mustela nigripes. NCBI lineage: Eukaryota > Metazoa > Chordata > Mammalia > Carnivora > Mustelidae > Mustela > Mustela nigripes. The sequence continues at coordinate 34,037,102 of NC_081569.1, read as the reverse complement.
CTAACACCACAGTTTTGCTCGTTTTTTTTTTTTTTTATTTCAAATAAATGGAATAATACCATACATCTTTTGTGCTGGAGATCTTTTACCTAACATTATGCCCATGAGATTCATCCAAATTGTTGCATTTATCACTAACTCTTTTTTTTCATAGCAACTTACTATTATATGAATATGCCACCATTTATTTGGTTTCTCTATTACTAATCGGCTTTTGGGTTGCTTCTAGTTTTTGGCTCTTCTGGGTAAAACTGCTTTAAACATTTGTGTATGTTTTGCTGGATATAAGTCCTCATTTCTACTGCCCATATGCCCAGAAGTAGAATTGCTGGATTATGGGTATACATGTATATATATAACTGAGCATACACACACGCGCATGTGCACACACACACACACACACGCACACACACACACACACACACACACACACACACACACAGGCTTGGTTACAGTGGGCTCTGCCAAATACTTTTCCAAAGTGTTGTACCCAGGGTTGGTGTTGGGAGCCAGGGATGTCACTGTGGAGAAGAAGAAATAAAGATGAAATGAAGGACGACCAGACAGAACCCTGTGGCGATGGATTTGACTTTGAGATAGTGTGAATTCACCATCTTGAAATGATGGATGTGTATGTGCATATTTATACGTGCATTTAGATGTGTGTGTGGGAGTGTGCACACTTTTACATCTGTGTACACACGGGTGCCTATACACGCATGTGTTTCCTGGCTCTGTCTGCAGAAACACGCCCCAGCAACAGGCACGACTGGATCTCTGTCTGGAGGTCCATGTCGGGTTTTCAAAAGCTCCAAGTCAACTTTTTTTTTTTAAGTTTTTTTTTTTTTTAAAGATTTTATTTATTTATCAGAGAGAGAGAGAGAGAGGGGGGGAGAGAGAGCGAGCACAGGCAGACAGAATGGCAGGCAGAGACAGAGGGAGAAGCAGGCTCCTTGCCGAGCAAGGAGCCCGATGTGGGACTCGATCCCAGGACGCTGGGATCATGACCTGAGCCGAAGGCAGCTGCTTAACCAACTGAGCCACCCAGGCGTCCCTCCAAGTTAACTTTTAGGGGATAACTGCTAGAGGTACGTAACTTGATGAAGGGAAATCCATGTGTATAATCAAACAACAAACTGGGACAAAGCCCCACTATTCTTTGTTAGGCTGTGAACATCGACTGCCAGGGATGAAGGTTCTAAAAGCAGGCCATGGGCACAGCTCACACTAAATCCTGCCACTGACTCCATCACCGTGATGCCCCACAAAACTGCCCAAGGTTAAACGTGGTTCAGAATCGGTTGTAGGGGGTGCCTGGGTGGCTCAGTGGGTTAAGCCGCTGCCTTCGGCTCAGGTCATGATCTCAGGGTCCTGGGATCGAGTCCCGCATCAGGCTCTCTGCTCGGCAGGGAGCCTGCTTCCCTCTCTCTCTCTCTCTCTGCCTGCCTCTCCATCTGCTTGTGATTTCTTTCTGTCAAATAAATAAATAAAGTCTTTAAAAAAAATTAAAAATTAAAAAAAAAAAAAGAATCGGTTGTAGGATCTGAATATGAAGAATGCTTAGAGTCCAGATTTGATAGGGACAGAGAAAGTAGCATCTATGCAAACATGTATGTTACGGTTGCTTTCTATTATTGTTCATTTCCCTGCACTTATAGATTTCCATATGTGCTCCCCTTGCTAGAAGAAAGAGTGCTTTAAAGGCAAATGCTGTGACATACGCATTTTTGCCCACTATTGGGCAATTGATTGGGGCTTAATAAATACTTGCTGGATAGAAATAAATTATGAACTGTATTGTTCTCATCTATCGTATGAGATAGAGATAAGAGCTGAGATTCTTGGAAACTCCTTCAAGTCCAGCTTATATCTGAATAATCCCATTTAAGAATTCCAATCTCAAAAATGTCCTCCATGCCTCCTGACCACAATGGTAAATACGTGCATTGATGCATAAAAATGCTGTTTAAAAAAAAACAATGCAAAAACACAAGCCTTTCTCTTTAGGGAGGTCTGGGTCCAGTTTGACAAAGTATCCCAATTACAGTTTCTGTTAAATAAATACACATACATATCACACAGTAATTTTTCAGTTCAGATTTGCTTGGGCATTTGGGGTTTGGAAAGAATTGAGCCTATGTGATTTTCTAAAGCATGACGTAACACAGTTGGACTGAAAAGCAGAGTATAAGAGAAAGCGGTTGGCTCTCTCTTTGGCATGCTACGATCACAGGTTGAATAAAGGGAAATGCCAAGTCTTTGTTCTCATTTCCCTGCTAAATTATAGCTAAGTATGGCTAATTCTCATTCTTTACGATATTAACATTTGATTAATTTTGACTCCAAATTTCCTTGGACTACTTACTAACTATCAAGGAAACTTGTGTGTTTTTAAGCCCCAAATAAGGCTGTATGAAATAGATACCACGTATGGTTTAAGTAAGAGAGTAAGCAGGGCATAGCACTGGGTCAGGGGTGCTACAAAGATAAGACTGCCCACAGCTTCAGGAGCTCAACACATACATGTGAACAGAGAGGGTGTCAGAGTTTCCTTGGACACACAGGGGATTTTGGAGAGGATGGGACATTTGAGTAGGAATTGGCAGGGTGAGTTCACCAGACAGAGGACAGGGAGGCCATGCCATCTGGGGACAGAGAACGGTGTGGACAAAAGCCAGGGCAGGAACCGGCCTGACCTTGGAGGGGGAGGGGTGGGGGGCAGTGTGGGATGCTAAAGCCAGGGCATCCTGAGTACTGGGGGCTGGAGTGGAGTGGGGTTGTGCAGGGAGCACCCTTGGACATGAGGTGTGAAGGGGAGACCTTGGGCTGACTGCAAGGTTGGCTTGTGGCACTGGGGAGCCATGAAAAGATGTTGACTGGGATAGTGACAGTGGAAATCTGTTTGGAGATAATGCTGGCTGCTGAATAAGAAGTCCCAAAGCTCATTCACGCCACAGTTGCTGAGTACCTACCATGCCTCTTCCCACCCTTGGGGGCAGTAGGTCCACCATGGCGGCTCTAGGGGTGGTGGGATCTCAGGGCCACTCTCCTCCTCGTGACTCCACTGTCTACTCCCCAGGAGCAGGGAAAGACCATGTTTAGTACCTTCCTTCAGAAAGAATTCCAGAAGCTAACTGCGGCAAAGGGCCTCACTATAGCTCAGTTCATCTAGGGATAAACCTAGTATCTTTCTTCCCCAAAATGAGCCTGCTTCCTAACCCCTCCATTTAAAGTTTGTTTTGTTTTGTTCTGTTTAATTTTATTTATTTATTTATTTATTTATTTATTTGACACAGAGAGAGATCACAAGTAAGCAGAGCAGCAGGCGGGGGTGGGGGGGAAGCAGACTCCCCGTTGAGCAGAGAGCCCAATCCCAGGACCCCGAGATCATGACCTGAGCCGAAGGCGGAGGCTTAACCCACTGAACCACCCAGGCGCCCCTAACCCCTCCATTTAAAACATTGTTCTCCCACTGTTCACCATCTTCTGCCCTTTCCTACCTTTCTTCCTGCTAGCTGATCTCTCCTCAGCCATATCATCCTGTTTGCTGCCACAGGGGTCCCCTGCACTCCTCTCCTGCCCCGTGGCCTCCCCTCTCTGTTCTCTGTTTGCCTCACAGCTGGACCGCAGCAGAGAATCATGGATCTCCCTGTGTGCTGCTCTAGCTGGACCTTCTGAAGCACCCCTTTCCTCCTGTCTCCCCCTGGAACCCCAAGCTTGCAAGCCAAGGGATAAAGCCCACCCTCCCCTGATCCACGCTCAAGGTCTTGTGTGATTCGCCCCTCCTTTCAGCTGCTTCACACAGCCCCCTGTTGGCATTCAATCAAGTGTGCAAAATGTTAGAGATTTCTATGTCTGCTTAAAAAAAAATTCAGTTGTGATTTCTCATAGGGCAGGAGCCCTATGTTACTTAGTACTTGACGAAAAGACACTCAGATGTTGTCGGGTACGGGTAGGGTCCCCTGCTCAGCCCAAGGGTCCTTTTATAGCATTGTTGTTCCTGCTTCCAACCTCTTCACTCCTCTCGGGGTCTATGCCCTGTTTTCTGACACTCCATCCTTGCTGTCTTCATTGTTTTACCATGGTAAATGCTGATTCTAAACTCCACAAGATTTTTTTGACTTCAGGGGCAGACAGTTGAATTAATCAAACTCCTCAGCTGATGACAGTTTTGCTAGGCAAGACCTCTCTTGCCTTATTTTACTTTTCCCCTTCAAGCTGGATTCCCACTGCCATCACCCTGCCCACCCAGCAAGCACCTATACAGATGTGAAATATATGTGTATCTTCACGTAAATTTACCATGTTTCCAACAACCCTTTCCTTTTAAGGTCTACCTTTGTCTCTCTGCAATGACTGTTGGGGTTTTCTAAATGCTGCATCATATTCCGTGACATACGCCTGCCTCAGTTTACTTATCTGATCTCCTAGTCCTATGAGGACTGGTTTTTTTCATGATCCACAGGGTCAGCAAAGAGCTGGTATTTAGAAAAAAGTCAATGAGTATCTGTTGGCAAAGCCAAGAAGGTTCATTTTTAAAAACAGCTACCCTATCAATAGTAAGAAGAGAAGTATTTCATCAGGGCCCACAAATGTAGGTAAAAGGTAACAACTTGTTTGCAAGCATGCATCCCCCCCACCCCCGTCCCCGGCATCAAGAGGGACAATTAGAGCAGTCTAAAAATTATATGTCAGAAAAAAATGTGTCAGAGGTGAGATTAGAATTCAGCTTCTCCTGCCTCCTGGATGTTCTGGTCAGCTTTGCCCCAAACATTCTCACTAAGGAACATCATGACCGCACGGAGTTGTGTTAGGAACCTACATTCAGGATTCCGTGTGGGTGATCAGAACACACTGAAAAGGAGCATCCTGCATATGTAGTAAGAGGTGAAACCCTAGGAGGGGTAACCTGCTTGGTCTGAGGGAGGAAGGCGACGGCGGTCAGGTGTATGCAGGATGCTAGCCCACTTACTGGTCTGGTGCCACCCCTAAAACAAACCTCAAGGATTTACAGTCCCTGTCACCAGACTGCAAAAAAGCCCCAAACAACCATGACAAAGAAACACAATCAAGACATACAGACACCGCACACACATACTCCGTAGAACAGAGAGTGCCCTAGGAACACAAGAGGAATGGAATGAACCATTGGGCCTTTGTGCATGCTTCAGAGACACTGCTCGGCCGAACAGTGTGTCCCCAAAATTCATGCCCATCCGGAACCTGTGTGTGTGAGCATATTTAGAAATAGGATCTTTACAGAATTAAAGATGGAAATACCATATGATCTAGTAATTCCACTACTAGGCATTTACCCAAAGAAAACAAAAACACTAATTCCAAAGATATATGCACCCCTATGTTTATCGCAGCATTGTCTGCAGTAGCCAGGATATGGAAGCAGCCTGAATGTCCACCAGGAGATGAAGGGGTAAAGAAGATGTGGTGTAATATACATACGATGGGATATTACTCAGCCATAAAAAAAAAGAATGAGATTTTTCCATCTGAAATTGCATGGATGCACCTAGAGGGTCGAATGCTAAGTGAAATAAGTCAGAGAAAGACAAATAACACATGATTTCACTTCTTTGCAGAATCTACTAAATAAAACAAATGAACAAACAATCAAAAAACCCAGATTCTTAAATACAGAGAACAAACTGGTGGTTCCCAGAGGGGAGGTGAGTGGGGGGATGGGTTAGGTAGATAATGGGGATTAAGAGATATAAACTTCTAATTATTAAAAAAATAAGGGGGGGCTTGGGTGACTAAGTCAGTTAAGCACCTCTTGATTTTGGCTCAGGTTGTGATCTCAGGGTCCTGGGATCGAGCCCCACGTGGGGCTCCATGCTCATTGTGGAGTCTGCTTAAAATTCTCTCTCCCTCCACCTCTTCCCCCTGCTCTCTTTCTCTCTCTAAAATAAATAAAATGCATTTAATTTAATAAATAATAGTAAATAATTATAATAATAATTTAATGATTTTTTTAATTTAAAAAAATTTTAAAATATCAGGGAGACCAAAAATACGGCACAGGGAATACAGTCAATAATATTGTAATAACTTTGTATAGTGACAGACGGTGACTACACTTGTGGTGAGCACTGAGTCATGCATAGAAATATGGCACTACTATTAACACTTCATATTTACACTTTATTACATTACACTTCATGAAGTATAGTCAGATTCATTTACTTCAATTAAAAAATTGGTGACCAAAAATAGGAAGCTTGAAGCATAACTTGAATCCAGTAAAAAGATTTGAGCATGTGAGGGAGATTCCCAGCAGTGGATCTGATGGCATTGTTGCCAGGGACTCCAAGATGACATCACTAATTTATCCCTAATCAGTGAATGGCAAAACGCATTTAATCTAAAAAAGAACATAGGATGTACTTTGATGCTAATTTAGTATAAGGGTTTTATTGTATGGATACAAAGCAACCTAAACCTCGGGATGCTTTTTGAGTATAAGAACTCTGAGTAATAATTTCCTCTCGTTTTTAAAGTTCTCAGAGAGCAAATCGACAGGAAGAAATTCCTGCGTCATTACTTTGGGGAGCATGATTCTTGCATGTGATACTCCTCTAAGACTGAACCACTTAGGTCTCTGGACATATCTCACAGTGGCAGCTTGTCCATCCAACTAGTCAAACAGGTGGAAAACATTTTCCCATCATGATAATAATTTAAAACATTATCTTTAGATGAAACCCAATGGATACAAACTAAAATGCAAAATCACATTTGGAAGAGAAAACAAAATTTCAAAGGCATTTGGACTTGGAGTAGAACAATGTCGGGCTAACTCCTTCGTCTCTAGAAAGTGTTAACCTTCCTAGGCTAGTATGGCCTGAAAGGGAAAGTCTAAGAAGCCCTAAGGAAGTGGATGTTCCTCTAGCCACCTTGAGAATTTATTTTTTTTTTTAAAGATTTTATTTATTTACTTGAGAGAGAGACAGTGAGAGAGAACATGAGCGAGGAGAAGGTCAGAGAGGGAAGCAGACTCCCCATGGAGCTGGGAGCCCGATGCGGGACTCGATCCCGGGACTCCGGGATCATGACCTGAGCCGAAGGCAGTCGTCCAACCAACTGAGCCACCCAGGCGCCCAGCCACCCAGCCACCTTGAGAATTTAAAAATAGCATTTACGTTTTCCTCTAGCACACGTTCATCCTTTATATTTGCAGTCTGCTCTCCAAAAAACACATCATTTAAAAAAATGGAACTGTCAAATATATTAAAAATAAACAAAGCAAGAAAGCAAAATCTCATGTACCCATCACCAAGCATCAAAGAACGATCGACGTTGGGTCATTCTTCATCTGTATCTCTGTAACTGCTTCCTTATCTTTCTTACTTTCCAACACTTTCCTCGGACCTGGGCCAGGGGTGGGAAGCAGAGATGCAGTTTTGCTCTTCTTCCTGGAAATACTCTCTTGGTTCAGACTCCAAAAATTTAGTTGATTTTTTTTTCTTCTCTGCTTTAATTCCATTTCCAAATTGGGGAAAGAAATGCAGGTGGAGCTCAGAATGGAATTAACCCCATTTGATTAGTGTTGCTAGAATCTCTGAAAGTGGGGCCTCCTGGTGATTCTGTTGCACACTCAAGTTTGATAAGGACTGCCCTGGAGTTTAGGCTAACTTGAGACTTGGGCGGCTGCACAAATCAGGGATAGGATATCCAAGCATGTTTAAGTTTGCGAGTACATGCGTGTGTACACGTGAATACACACACTTTCATATAAGCATATTCTTATTTAAAATAGCCTAAAAATTTATTTCTATATGAAAACTGGGATACAAGATTGGTATAAACAATAGGATACAATCAGATGAAAATCCCTAGGCAAAACTTAAGCATCCTTGTTACTATATTTGATCTTAATTCTGCTTTCAGATTGTCTTATAAGTCATGTGCCATAGACATGTGTGATCCCACAAATTTTGACACGTTGTATTTTCATTTCCATTCAGTTCAAAATATTTTCTAAATTCACTGGAGACTTGCGGATTTCATTTCCATGTGTCGTTTACTTCAGGTATTTGGGAAATTTCCAGATCTCTTTGTGACTAATCGCTAGTTAGATTCTATCGTGGTCAAAAAAACATATCTTATATGATTACAATTATACTAAATTTGTTAAGGTCTGTTTTGCAGCCCAGAATATGGTTTATTTTGGTGACTGTTCCATGTGTACTTGGAAATAAAGTGTACTTCTGCTGCCATTGGATGAAGGGTTGTATAAGTGTCTATCAGGCCAAATTATCTACTTGTTCTATTAATGACCCTGAGAGGTGTGCTAAAGTCTCTGAGTATAATTCTGAATTATACTCAGTTTCCCCTTCCAGTGCTATCATTTTTTCAATATGTGTTTTGGGGCTTTTGTTTTCGGGCTTTTGATTTTATGTGTTTTTGCACTTTTGTTTAGGTACATATGCGTCTACCATGGTTATGTTTTCTTGGTCATTTTCCCCTTTATTATTATGTTTATTATTATGTACTTTCCCACTTTATCTCTGGTAATTTTTCCTTGTACCGAAGTCTACTTTGTGTGATCTTGGAATTACCACTCTGCTTTCTTTTGATTAGTATTTCCATGGCATATCTCTTTTTTTAACCCTTTACTTTTAGTCTACGTATATTATTACATTTAGAGTGGGTTTCTGTAGATAGCATTTGGCCTTTTGCTATAAATGTGATCAGACAATATTTATCTTTATTTGGTGTTTTCGATTACATGCATTTAACATAATTATTGATGGGATTTAGCTATACTATTTTACGAATGTTCCGTTTGTTTCTTCCGGTTTTGGCTTTTGTTTCTTCCTTTTGTTCTTCTACTCATCCTTTTCCTCCCTTCCTTGGGATTTGAATAATTTTTAGAGTTCCATATAATTTATCTACTGACTGTTCACACCTCTTGTGTTACTTTTTTTTAAAAAAGATTTATTCATTTGAGAGAGAGCATAAGCAGGAGGGGCAGAGGGACAGGGAGAGAGAATCTTCAGCAGGCTCCATGCTTGTGTGGAGCCTGACACGGGGCTCGATCTCACAACCCTGAGATCAGGACCTGAGCAGAAAACAAGAGTCAGATGCTTAACCAACTGCACCACCCAGGCGCCCCTCTCTTGTGTTTATTTTTTAGTCGTTGTCTAGGGATTATAATAACCTCATTGGTCACAGTTTACTTAAAGTTAATATTTACCACTTCAAGTAAAATGCAGAGTTCTTGAAAACAGATAGGTCCTATGACCCTCCTCTATTTGTCACATGTATTACATCTACATCCACTGAGATCCTTCCAATGTTACAATTTTTGCTGTCCATATCGTGCACGTTTTTCATAACGTCAAAGGATATGACCTTGGCTTTTTTTTTCTTAATTTGACAATGCACAATAGGCAGTGGGCATTATGAGCTCCACTTTAGAGAGGAGGAAACGGGTAAACTGGGTGACTTGTTGGCATCCATGCAGTGGGGTAACAGCAGAACTAGGACTTCCCCTGTTTGTCCTCACTTCCTGTTCCTCTCCCTTCCACTGGGCTGCCTTTTGTTCTTCACGGGCTAACTTACAGCTTTGGTACAGAAAGTAGAGTCTGTGCAATTCAAAGCCTGGGAACTTGCAACAAATATTATTTCAGCATTCTTCCTTTTGGAAATACCTTGGTGAGCTAGAGGAGGTGTTCTTTTATCCTACACGTGGCACCGAGATAATAAGCAGAAAGATCTGGGTCTGGTTTCCAAGGCACTGGGTTAACCGCACTGCTGGCTGATGCTCTCCATGTTCCCCACTAACAAATAGCTCAGAACCACGGTCATTTGTGTTGGCTCTCCTCCATTTGGATGTCGCTACTTCTAGTCCTCAAAATAATGCGGATTCCAACTACAGATGGCTGAATGCAAATTTCGTTTCTGTGGAAGTCCTATTTCCCTTCCCTTAAATTGGTGGTTTTTAAAAATCTGTGTTTCCTGGAGTCCTGGAGATTTTCATTAAGTTCCCAGATTTCCATTCAGGGGTCGAATGGTCCTGGGTGGATGGGTGTGGGGGGGTGGGGAATCCACTTCCTTCCTCCTTTGTTTGTTTTGAATATTTTATTTCCTTTGAACACACAGTTCCTTGGAGCTATAACGGAAATTTGAAAACCTTCACCTAAGAGCCTTGACTCAGCCTTTCGGGATGGGAGGGAGCTTGAGGTTTGTCGAATTTAGCCATCACGGAAGTCTTGAGCTCATCACCACCACGGGACATGCAGCTCGGTCTGAGCAGCCTGAGGACAGGGAACCTCCCCATCTTTAGCACCTTTCCCCTTCCGTGCTTAGCTCCGATGCTCTGCATCATTCTGCAAATCGTTGCTTGGTGAACTCGCCTGCCCACTGCAATCACCTGGACCTGGACCCATAGAGTTTTCTAAAATCCTGATGCTTGGGCCCCTCCCCCAGAGAGGCTCTAATTTAATTGGTTCGGGGTGCAGCCTTGGGAATGGGAGATTTAAAAGCCTCCTAGGTGATTCTAATTTGCACCAAAGGTTGGGAAACATTGCCTTCGATTTGTTGAGACCCACCCCTCTGAAGTGTCCCCCCTCCTTTGGAAAGACACAAGTCACCGGTCAAATCCTTCTTCCGTAAGAACATTTGCAAACCCCAGAGACAGCTTTCATTTTCCTCCCAGAATTTTCCCCTTCTGATTAAAGTCCTGGGGCTCCCCAGATGTCTCCTGCCACCACCTGTTATCCGTCAGGTCTCTATTTATCTTAATGAGGTGCCTCCTTGGAACACAATAGGCTAGGACGGATTCGAGCATCACATCGAAGGAGATCTAGGTATCCCTCCTTCTCCATACTCTGCTTGGCTTCCTGCATTTCTAACTCGCCCCAGCACATGCGTGATTTGATAAAGAGCCTCGTTCTGCTGCCAAGGTGCTGCTGCCAAGCTCCTCCGCCACCCTCCCCCCCACCCAGCCCCTTGCATTTGGACACAAATGCTAATTTCTGACTAAGAAAAAAGCAGACCCTGCTGACGCCCCTCAGCCTTTGACGGTTCACAGAATCAAGTCACACACCTTATTTCCAATCCCTCCCTCTTCTGGCTGTCCTGATTCCCAACCTACCATTCAGGTGCAGCAGGTGGTTTTCCAACAAGCCAGAGGCATACCCCAAAGCCCCAGGTGAGTGAGTAGCTAGCAGAGCCAGGAGGGCGTCCTGCAGGGCTCCCCCTTGCGTAGTCAGCGAACAGGGCACCCGGCCCCACAAGCACGGCCGAACTGTGCTGTCCACAGCGGGGCTGGGAACACGACCTCATGGAATGTTACCTCCGGGATGGCGGCTGCTTGGCGTGGCAGGGTGCCAGGGCCACCCAGGCTCTCCAAGCCGCCAGCGTGCGGCAGCCTCAAAAGGTGGGGGGTGCGGGGGGCTCTGCCATGGTGTGGGGACAATAAGGCCAGGTTTCAGGCATTACCTTCCCCCTCCCTCCAAACTGCTGAAATTATGTAGGGGCTTTAAAAACTCCTTGGAGAAAGACTCTCATGTGCCTGGCTGAATCAACATCAGAACCAAAACTAAAACTAAAAAATACCCCCGCCCCACCCACCACCCAAAACAAAAAATAGATCAGGCCAGAGAGTGGCAATCCCGGTGGCAAAAATTCCTCACCCACCTCATGATGGATGCCCTCCTGCACATTCACGCAGTCCCTCCTTCTCTGCGGTTCCTGCCCTACCTTTTTGCCATGGGACCGAACAAAATCTCTTTGAACCCCCTCAGGACTTTCTCCTTTCAGACTCCCGTTGCTGACCCTACTCTGGGTCTTCATGTCACCTATGTCCCTGATCGGACTAAAGGCAGCATGACACCCACCGGCTGGGCAGTGGGCACGTTCTGTCCCAGGCGCAGCCAGTAAGGCGATGCCCAGTCGGCAGAGGATTTAAGAACAAGCGTCTAGGGGCACCTGGGTGGCTCAGTCCGTGAAGCGTCTGCCTTCGGCTCAGGTTATGATCCCAGGGTCCTGGGATCAAGTCCCACAACAAGACCCCTGCTCAGTGGAGAGCTGTTTCTCCCTCACCTGCTGCCTGTCACTCCCCCTGCTTGTGCCCTCTCTGTCAAATAAATAAAATCTTTAAGAAAAAAAAAAAAAAAGCATCTAGCAGTTGCTGCTGTTTATTATTACCTTGATGACATGCTACCCGCTGCCGGGTGAGAGTGCTCCCACCAGCCCTCCTCTCCTGCCCCCGTATGCCTCCAGTACCATTGAGTCACCAATGTCCATCCCAACCTGGGCTCCATTTCTGACCTCCTCTTGGGCAGGACAGATGTCAACACCTAACAGGCTCAGGAAGACTTCTACAGAACTTCCCACACCGTTAGTTGTGAAGGAACTCAGTTAACTCTGCGAGAAACAATGTGTGAGATAGAGCAGCTTGAAAACCAGAGCAAATGGGACTTAAAAAAACCTCTGAGAACACACTCTCAGATAACACCGGTTATTACCAAGCACTGGAAAGCACCGCGCTGGAAAAAGAGGGCATGAAATTGTTTTTATTTGAAAGGTATTTATTTGAGAAAACTATACTTTCTCCAAGCAAAATGTTAGCTTGCCTGGTTAGAAGTTAATGACACTATTTATTGCTTAAAGCCAGCCTGGAATTTTGGCTTGAATTCTTATGAGCCTCTGATTGGGGGGGTGGAGGGAATTACCTATGCAACCCAAGGCCCACGAGCTAAAGGTTGATCTGATAACTGCCTATTTCAAAAGGACCCAAAAGATAAGGAATATGTCCCCGAGGGAGGAAAAACAAAACCGTGGTTTTAAATCCAGGAACATTATCGGGGAGCTGCAGGAATGTTTGTTACCGGGGATGTTGCTACAGGAGGAAATGACTAAAAGGAATAAAGTGATTAGTTGCCTTGATTCTCAGATTAATAAGGTCCTTGTTCTTTTGATGTCTTCGCTATTCACATATTGGTTTAATTAAGATATTTGGAAGTGGAAATCCAGGGTAAACAGAAATCATGCGCTTGATATGCTGCTAATGGACTTGAGCTTGATCGTTCTAACCTGTCTCAAAAGCAAACAACCTCCTTGTTAGTCATCTCTCTTCAGCCCTGTCTTCAGGGCTGGGTACCACTGGCTAACGTATCTGGGCCTCTGGACATCCCGACTATGATTTCCAGCTGTCCCCATCTTGGTGCCTATTCGACCCTGAACTTTGGGTTTCTCCCAAGGTTCTGGCCTCAGTCCTTTGATTTTCTTCTTCCTGCATAATCGAATTGATTGGTGGGGCTTCATTGCTCACCCCTGTGTGACTCTCCAGCTTGGCCCTCCCCCCTCAGCTCAGAGACTTTAATTTAAAATGTCAGCTGGTCTTGTTCTCGACTTAATCCTTCCTGCCTCCTTCTGCCCGCCCTCCAAGCATTCCTTCTCCTTTCCATCTCTTATCTCCCCCTCTCTCTGCCAGCTCCTCTCCATCTTCCAAGAAATGTGTTTGTCTACCCTTACCTTAAAAAAGGAAAGAAAACCACCTCTTGCCTCAGTCCTGGCACCCCTTAACCTCTCTCCTCCTCTTCACTGTCAAATTTCCTAAATAACATTGGCTCCGGCTGCCTTGCACCCGCCAAGGGCAGGAGTCACGTTCTGGTTGCTGGACCCAGCCGTGTATGTTTGCAGCCTGTTAACCCTTTCTGCTAGGACAGAGACCGCTCCCCGAGGAAGCCCTCCCATCCCTCACTGACAGGGAGTTCCCTCCGCTGACCCCTGCCTACCTCTGAGCACACCTCTGGTCCGCCTCTGTCTCCTGTTCTCCAAAGGGAGCTGTTGCTCCGGTCAGCAACTCTCTCCCCTCCGCTCTCTCCCTCAAACAACCCCAACTCTCCACTCTGAAGAGATGACGCCCAATTGATATCTTTGGTCCTGATCTCCGTCCTGAACTCCAGCACTGGGTTTCCCACGGCTGGCTAGAACTTTTCCTGGTAACATTTCATACAGGCCTCCAATTCAACCCATCCCAAATCCCACAGGCCATATTTTTCCTCCCAGCTGTGCTTCTTCCTTCCTGTCCTGGCCCAGGTGTCCCCCTAGTCACTGGACCAGACACCTTTATTTCCCCCCAGCTCCTCCTTTAGCTCGAGCATCTAGTCAATTACAAAATCCTATTTCCCGAGGAAACTGCGAACCTTATTCCACCATAGGGTAGAACTTCCACACCTCCGGGTCCTTGCCTATACTGTGCTCTATCCGGAAGGCTTAAGCTTGTCTCTTGTGAGGAGGGGACCATGTGGACAGAAGCTGCCCCTTTCCAGCCTGGGCCTCAGTATCCTCACATGCAAAATCAGGGGCTAGGAAGGCAATCTTTGTCTTCTGTTTTTGTTTTTTAAGATTTATCTGAGAGAGGGAGAGAGACAGCAAGCATGAGCAGCAGGGAGGGGCAGAGGGAAAGGGAGAAACAGACTCCATACTGAGCAGGGAACCCTACTCAGGACCCTGATCCTAGGGCCCTGGGATCGCTACCAGAGCTGAAGACAGACACTTTATCAACTAAGCCACCCAGATGCCCCTAGAAAGGCAATCGTAAAGCTTTGTGATTCTCTGGAGGAAATTCCTCACCAGGTCTGTATGTCCACAACCTACTTATCTTTCACAATTCACGGCGGTGGCTGCCTCCTTCCAGAGCTTTCTCTGTCTCCCTCCCTGCTCCGCCCCAACGAAAAGTCACATTTCTCCATAACACTTTATATATCTCCATGAGGGAATTTATCACCGATTACGTCTTATCTGCCACGGACTGACCACACACTTTTGCAGGGAATAGGTGATGTCTAGTGTTTTCTTCTTTGGATCCTTCTGGTGTGTAGTAGGCAACCGTGAAATAGTCATGGAATGAAGAGTGATGATGGAAACTCACGATTGCTTCTGATTTTCTCCTGGCAGCTGTCCTGAATAGGGCCAGAGTAGCTGGCCTGCACAACAGAGGCCACTCAGATGTCTGCCAAGGAAAGCGGGTCTAGTTATCCTTGGGGTTCTAGTTCTGCTAGTTTGGAGTATGGAAATTGAGGCACTGCCACCATTGGCCTCCCTTGAAATAAAAATTGAGTATTTGAAGACTTAGTTTGAGGGACAGCTGGCCTTCGGCTGGTCCTGGGTCCTTGGGCACCCCTCTGACCCTGCTTCTTTCCAGAAGGACCCTTCTCTCCTGTCCTGGGACCTCCTGACAGCCCTTCCGTGACTTAGAATTATCTGCATCCTTCGGTTTCTGCCTCTGCCCTCCAGATTCTACACTTTCTTCAAGGCTTGGCCCAGGTTACTCCATGTCTGTCCCACCCCCGATTACCTGTCACTACTTTCTTTCTGTTTTCAAGACCCAAAGTGGACTTCTTATATATTCCCCAGGCCAAGCTCTTTAAATCAGAACCTATGAAAATAGCATCACTATCCACTTCTCACTCCAAGAGCCAAAGGCTGCCCCATTTGCACAGCTAACAGGGGAGGCTGGGGGTCTGGATTCAAAGCTGGGTTTGGGGCCCAGTGCTCTTGTGACTTTCACGACATCGCGCTCTCCCATTCCATCACGTAAGTCATTGGAGGTACGGGCTGTATCAATGTAGCCCTTAAATCTCCAGAGTCCAGTGCTTGGTTCATAGTGGCTTCTGGGTAAAATGCACAATACCTCAATGAATACTTAGCTCTCAATCCTTTAAGTTTAACCTTATGCACTATCTTCATCTTGTCACTTGGCGATTTCACTGTAAGAAAATTGTGTGTCTTTTTTTTTTTTTTTTTTTTAGGGTGAAATCACTTTAGTAATGTTAAAAACCTTTTCATTATATGAAAACAGTTTTTCATTAAATATTGTCTAAAATTGGCCAAGATCATTGCCCCTCACCAAAAAGGGCAGAAGACAGCCCTGACAGGAAGAAATGGCGGCGGGTCCCGAGAATTAGAGGGTCTTTCCCCCAATTCCCCCAGGTAGAGGAATCCTGACCTGCCCACACGTGGGTTTCCACACACGAGCCCCACACTTGTCCTGAAGACCTGCCCTCACTTCAGACCAACTGAGGATCCATTTCTCTTATACCATCTGTCTACACTGAAGGCCCAGATGAGCTGTCTTGGGTAGAGAGACCAGCAAGAGGTCAGAGGGCAGGGCTGGCTTTAGCCATCAGAGCACAAACTCTGGGGGCCTGGCCCTTATGCTGCTTAAGATCTCCTTGAAATCTGCCCCTTCTCTTTGCCTCCTGCCTCAGGTTACAACCTCTCCTTGCTGGCTCTGACCACCACCCAGGAATGACTGAGTAAAACATTCAGCTGTCATTGGACAGCTGAGCAAAAGACACAGCTAACGGAAATATGTTCACTCTCCCTTAGAATGCAGACAAATTAAAACAATAGAGCTGTATCATTTTTCATTTCCAAACAATTAAAGCATAATACACATTTCCTGGGCCACACGAGGAGATAATCACATCAGAGCAGTGGCCAGAAATCTTTAAAAAATCGGTATCAGAGTTGTTCCTTCATTCGCTTAAATGCTTCCTGAGCACCTACTATGTGCCCTGGGCCATGACAGGCAGTAAGAACACAACAAGGGAGACACCAAGTCTGCTTTCTTTGAGGGAAAAGATTGCTGAAAACGAGGTTCTAGTTTATATGTGGTGGGTCAAAGAAGGCCACTCTCCGGAGGTGTCTGAATGTGGGGAAGGAGCCAGCTTGGTGAAAAGCAGGGAACTGCATCCCAGAAAGAGGGACTAGCCTGTGAAGAGGCCCTGAGATCAGAAGAACTTGGTTTGAAGACATGACAAGAGGGCTGGCTGATGACTTTTTGTTCCCATGAAGAGAGCGACTGTGGTTACCCTTTTGGAGATGGGCAGGTAGGAGGATGGCAATCACATCCTCACGTGGTAACAGAGGGGTAGGAGTTGGCTCTCATAAGAATCAAGAAACTTACAAGGCTGAGCCCCCAAATTTGAGGTCTTCAATCTAATACAGTTTATTAACGCTCCTTCCCTGGACCTCTGATTCCTCATACATGAAATGTTAGATCTCCAACATCCCTGTGAGTGAAAATTTCTCTTCAAAGATGAAACGTAATTAAAGTAATGAATTTGAAATGATGACATGAATCAATTAACTAAAAGTTAAAATATGATGACACACTCCTCAAGAGTCTTAGGGCCGCCTCCTTCTGCTTTCTCTTGGGGCCTGTGACAGCACTCCAGGCTGTGGTGGGGGGAGACTGTGGGTGAGGCCCTCAGAGAGGAGCCCTGAGCAGCGGGTGGAGCCTGAGCCCAGGAGGAAAGTCACAGCAGCCATGTTTCAGAAGACTGACAGTTCAGAATACCTCAGACCGAGGAGTGGGGGGTCGGGGGGCGGTAGGGGACTGGGCGGGGGGGCAAGGCGCACTAATCTGAAGTTACTTTTCAGATCTGATTTATTGGCTGTACATGAGTGTTACCTCTGACAGTTTTATTTTCCACGTGGTTTTCACCAGAACAATTTGATTTTTTTTTTAAATATCACAGAAATAATTTTTTAAAAATTGAGCATTCTAAAAGTAAAAACCCAGGGTGCCCAGGAGACTCAGTTGGTTAAGCATCTGACTCCTCAGGTCATGATCTCAGGGTCATGAGATGGAGACCCAGGTTAGGCTCTGTGCTCAGCACAGAGTCTGCTTGAGATGTTCTCTCCCTCTGCCTCTGCCCCTCCCCCCATTTGCACACATGCTGTCTAAATAAACAAATAAATAAAATCTTAAAAATAAATAAATAAAAGTAAGAAGCCAATGCTCTCACTTCTCCCCTTAGACCCCACCTCACTTCCCTCCATGAGGATAATGACTTTTAACAGTTTGGTGCTTATCCTTCCAGACCTCTCCGTGCATGTGCAGACACAGACCTATATAAAATTATGTGTAATTTCATACAGTGCATTTTTAATACAAAAAGGGGACCCTACTATAACTTTTTTTTTTTTTTCTTAAGCCCAGCATCCTTTCAAGGATCTTCATTCTGTGTCATGGAATGTAGAGTGACTCCATTATTTTAATGGCTGAAAAGTGTTTCATAGGATGGAAATCAAGCATTTAATCACTTTCCTACTGTTCGGCAATTGGTCAGCATTTAATTTTTTCAGCTTATAAAACTGGTTGCAACACTCTTATTCAGGTCTTTCTTTGTGGTCCTAAAGGAGTATTGTCATAGGGTCCCCAGTAGTGCAACCGCTAAGTCAAGGCTTTGCATACTGTGGTATTACAAGCTCGTTGTGCCTCCTCTCCCACACCATATTTGTACCCACATTTAAAATTTCTGCAATCTGCAAAAATTGTACTGTGACACTCTGCATTTTTCTGATTACTGATGGGGTTAGATATCTTTACATATGGCTTTAGATCACTGGAATTTTCCCTCTGGGGCTCACTTGCTTTTATCATTTGCCTGTTTTACATTAGGTTGTTTTATCTTTTTTTAGTGAATTGTTAGAACTTTCCTCAATATTAAGGATGTTAGTCATAAGCCCTTTTTCTGTTACATATCAAACATATTATCTTTTAACCTATCCCTTGTCTTTAATAGTCTTAGACATGAAGAAGCCTCTGATTTTTATTAAATCAAATTTGTAAATATTATTAGTGCTTCCAGAGGCCAAAAGCATTTCAGATCTCATTAGAAAGTCTCTCTTCCCCCACATGATTTAAAAATATTTAACCCAGGTATTTTTACAGACTTTTATGCTATTACAGATTTTATTTATTTTATTATTATTACAGATTTTACATGCTATATTTACTTCTATATACTTGTAGTTTTTGTATTGGTATAGATTTTGACACAGAAATCTAATTTTACTTTTCCCTTCATAATTATCCTAAGGCTGATTATTGAATTATTCAACCTTTCTTCAATTATTTAAAGTGTACTTATTATCATATGATATGATCTTATATTTACAGTCTATTTCCAGACTACATTTCTTTGTAATCTCTTTGGCACCCTTGGGTCGGCCCCATACTGTTTTCTTTTTTTTTTCTTTTATCATTACTCTTTAACTTTTTTTTTTAATAATTTTTTTTTTACTAATATATAATGTATTCCCATACTGTTTTAATTACTGGAGGTGTCCAAACTTTTGATACCTGGTGAGAGACAGTCTCACTTCTCCAATGTGTCCTTTCCAGTACAATATTCTAGAGAAAGTGAGCACTATCTAGCTTTTTTTTTTTTTTTTAAATTTTACCTATTTATTTGATAGACAGAGATCACAAGTAGGCCGAGAGGCAGGCAGAGAGAGAGAGTGAGAGGAGGAAGCAGGCTCCCTGCTAAGCAGAGAGCCTGATGCGGGACTCGATCCCGGGACCCCGAGATCATGACCCAAGCCGAAGGCAGCGGCCTAAACCACTGAGCCACCCAGGCACCCTAGCTTTTTAAAAACTTCAAAGAGGAGATCTCCCATCTTGTGCCACAAAATGAATTTATACCTTATAACTGGAAAGAGGAGAAGGCTCATCAATATCCAACAGTATTTTCCCCTCAAATACATAACTCAAACGCAGGTTTTGAAAACTTCACAGCTTGCAAAAGCCCACGTGTGGATCAGTGGTGTTGAGGCTGGTCGGTCTTCCTCCTCTCATTCCATCTGATACATTCTGGACCCCAGCAACCGGAATTCTACATCATTCCTATGCTGTGGTGTCTGTAATCACTTTTCTTTCTCTTTTCATCTAGGTCCTAAATACATATTCTTTCTTGACAGCAGAGCCTCTCTCAATATTTTACTGGCCTCCTTCCCCTGCCGATTGGGCCTGGAATGCCCTGCCAGAAGTTGGCTCAGAGAACAGGTGTATTTAGGTCTATGTGTCCACGCACCCACTTTCCCGAAGCAGGTGCTTCCCTTCGTTTTCCTGAAATGAACGTGAGTTTGAATGCCGAACCCCGTGTCCCAGCACGCTCCCCCTTCTGCTAGCTGGCTGCTAGTTCCCTTCGTCATGCACCTCTCACAGATCCCGCTCACGTCACTGTCCTCCAACCTCCTCATCCACGCTCCCCTCCCACACTTCTGGGACCGCTCCACCAGCTAGGTTTTCCGTGTGTTTCTGTTAAAGCTCTCCAAATTAATATTCCTTCTAGAATTCTCCTTGGGGCACCTCTCCTCATACTTCCCGTTTGCACTAACAGCTGGTAGCTGTGCTCTTAACAGTGGCAACCCTAATTTCCCCTTTTGCTTCCTTCCCCCTTTACCAGCAGATGATCAAAGGGCACTTCTCCCCACGTTTCCAGGTCTTCTGCCCCCAGAAGCTGTGTGTTCTGAAGACCGCCCCTCAACTCACATGAATTCCTGATTCCCCCGGAGTCTGCACTCTGACCTAGCTGGACACTGGGTTCATGGGACTTCTGCTTGAGAGTAATTTTAGACTGACCTGAGGCTTCCCTGCCTCTTTCCTTCTCTCCTCCCTACAGATTCTGTGCGTCTCAGGCTGCCACAGGGCAGTGCAGTGTGGCAGAGGAAACAGGAGTCTGGTGTGCTGGGAATTTGGTGTTCTTTCTCCTTTTGTTATGCTTATTTTAACGTTTGGGCATTCTTTATCCTCCAGTTATACCGATGGTGTGATTTTTGCATAGTTTTGGTTTTCCCTTTCCTGAGGGTCTGTATTGTTTCTGGAGGAACACTGGGAGGTAGGCACCTAGATGCCTCCAACTATATTCAGCTGCCCTGTCCTTCTTCTTCTTATTTATTTATTTATTTATTTATTTGAGAGAGACAGTGAAAGAGAGCATGAGCGAGGAGAAGGTCAGAGGGAGAAGCAGACTAGGAGCCCGATGCGGCACTCGATCCTGAGACTCCGGGATCATGACCTGAGCTGAAGGCAGTCGCTCAGCCAACTGAGCCACCCATGCGCCCGTGCCCTGTTCTTCTTTTAAGTGATAATAGCTACCATCAAAGAACTGTTTTAACAGACCAGATACTTATATAATAACAGTAAAACTAGCTAACATTTACTGAGGACTTACTATGTGTCAGGCACATCTCTAATGCTTTCCCCAAATGAACTCGTGTCATTATCCAGCCACCATCTCAAGTCGTTACCTCTCTTATTCACAGTTTACAGAGAAGCGGAGTTCCTTGCCCAGCATGCCCACATTAGCCTACACAATCTTCACAAGGTCTCCTCACAAGGTCTCCAGGTGAGCATTATTTTCTCCATTATATAGATCAAGAAGTGGAGGCTCAGAAAGGGAAAGTAACTTGCTCAAGGTCACAGAGCTCCTGAGACGTAAAGCTGGCATTTGATTTTGGCTCCCAAGCCCTTCCTCCCCTCTTGTGAAGGAAGAAGAAAGTAGCATGTTTGCGGGATCCTGGGTGTGTGGCACCAAAGCTGTTCTTAGACATGGGGACAGTGACTCTCTAGGCAGAGTTGGAATCGGGCCACCTTCTCACAGGCCTCTACTGTGCTCCCTGCCATGTCTCCCTTCATGAGGGGGCCCAAGCAGAGCAACAGAGATGGCAGAGATGGCAGAGGTGGGGTCCATCTGGAGCCCTTCTTCCCGCCGTGAGACTGTGGTCTACCTTCTTTGGGGGCATGTCCAGGTGACTCCCTTCTCCTGGAATGGCAAATGTGGGAAATGGACACAGGAGGGGACCTCGACGGGATTTCTGGAGGGGAGAAGCTACAGTGTGCCAGCCTCATGTCTGAGCTTGATCAGCTAGAGAGATAGCAATAGAGCACAAGCATCTCACTCGGGGGATTGAACCTGACTCTGACCTAGCTTCCAATCCAGCTGCCAGGCAGCAGAATACAGAGTACAGAGGAACAGGGTAAGGTGCACCAGGATCGTGCAATCAGCAAACTTACCACTATAGAAATCATGACAACCAAACACCTGGGTCCCCAACAGGTAAATGATATAGAAGAGACATCTGTAGAGGAAGAGATGCTTAAAGGACCTAGATAAAAACAGGCAATACAATCAGGTCAGGAGATGCCCAACCTGGGCAATTCAATCACAAACAAGCGTAAGGAAGCGATTTCTATACCAGTCAGGAGAGGGAGAGCCTGGCAGACTCTGTCCGGAGTTCATGACCTTGTAACAACAACTCACTGAGTTACACACTTGTTCTGTAGGATTTGGGGATGGGCGGAAGAGGAATAAGAAGATACAGAGCTAAGAAGATACAGAATAGTATGTAAGCTCAAGAGGTATAGAAGGAAACGTTTAAATTAAGACCTGAGGGTGGCTGGCAATTACACACACGCATACACACATGCACACATACTAGTGCCTTCATGTACCTCTCTGCATCCCCTGACCTGCTCCAGCTACGGGCTATCCTGGCTGCCGGGTGCACATGGCTCTCTCCATGCAGATGCCATGGGGCATTCTGTGTGGTTCGCCATAGTCCCGTGGGGTCTGCTGGGGTGGTCTGCAGCACCATGGGCTGCTCTGGGTTGGGTTTCTCCTGGCAAACACATGGTTATGGTGGCACATTCTGAAAACGCAAGTCCAGAACATACACACGTTTGCCTGGGACAGGAGGACCCTGGCAGCTATCATTAGACCCTTCCACTTGTTTGTCTGTTCATTTTTAATGGCTTTCTTATTTCAGAGCAGAAGTTTTCCATTAAAAACTGAAATATTTGGGGGCACTTGGGTGGCTCCGTCAAAAAGCATCTGCCTTTGGCTCAGGTCATGATCCCAGAGTCCTGGGATCAACCCCTCATCAGGCTCCCTGCTCAGCAGGAAGCCTGTTCTCCCTCTCCCACTCGCCCTGCTTATGTTCCCTCTCTTGCTGTGTCTCTCTTGTCAAATAAATAAATAAATAAAATCTTTAAAAAAAAAAAAAAACCTGAAACATTTGGACTATAACTTACAACTGAATGTGAATCCACAATTATTTTATTCAAAATTTCCATTAAACAAGACAAAAGAAGGGAAAAAGAAGTTGCGATGAAACTTGTTGAATAAATTGAAGGAAAAGGTATCATTCTGGAAAACCCTTTTTTAAAAATCTTATTATTTTTTTTTTATTTGAGAGAGAGAGAGAGAGAGAGAACACGAGCAGGGAGGAAGGGCAGAGGGAGAGGGAGCATCAGGCTCCCCACTGAGCAAGGAGCCCAATGTGAGACTCAATCCCAGGACCCTGGGATAATGACCTGAGCTAAAGCAGATGCTTAACTGACTGAGCCACCCACGTACCCTCTGGAAAAGCCTAACCATGTTAAAAGAAAATGTGATAACTTAAAATCATGCTTAATGTAAGGGGATTACTTAATCAGAGGGATCATTTCGTTATTTATGCGGTAAACTTAGATAGACCCTCACACTCTTGGGATGTACTAATGCTAGATATTTGAAAAAACAAAACCCAAACCAAACAAAACCCAGGACAATTATTAACACTATAAAATAAAATGTTAAACAAGGAAGAAAAAAAAAATTAGATTGACCCTGCCCCTCCCAGAGGAACTTACTTGCAAAGCCCAGATACAGGGGTGGGTCAGGCCAGGTGGAGACATCCAATCAGTGGGGCACGCATATATCTACTAGGGTGAATTGTAACTTAATTGGCCGCCCATGTGTGGCCTAACATGACTTTGCAGTTTTCTCTGTGGATTGTAATCTCATTGGCCACCTGTGTGTAGCCAGGCTCAACCACATGGCCTTTACTCTATAAAAACTAGTCTGTGAGGCAGGGAGGGGTCACCTCTTTGCAAGAGACGGCCCTGACCGGTCAGTTTGATTCTGGATGTTTGGTGCGAAATAAAGCTTTGCTTGACCTTTGCTTTGTATCAGTCTCGCTCCTTTGATCACGGACCCTAACACTTACAGGGTGTCAGGCCTTTGTTAAAAAGTAATCAGAAACCGAGCTCAGGAAAAAGCCAACCAGATCAAAACCTATATTGTAGGGTAAAGTATAATGTAAAGGAAAAAGTGCAAAGGGAGAAATGGAACCATCCAGAATTAGATGAATTGCTGTGGTAGCCCAAGAAGGATAAAGTCACTAGAACACAAATGAAGGGGTGCCTGGGTGGCTCAGTGGGTTAAAGCCTCTGCCTTCAGCTCAGGTCATGATTCCAGGGTTCTGGGATCAAGCCCCGCATCAGGCTCTCTGCTCAGCAGGGAGCCTGCTTCCCTTCCTCTCTCTCTGCTTGCCTCTCTGCCTACTTGTGATCTCTGTCAAATAAATAAATAAAATCTTTAAAAAAAAGAACATAAATGAAAATCCATTCAATGACTGATGGCTTTTCTGAACAGTGCACCTGAGGGACAACCTTTCCCAGATGGTCTTCACCAAAGGGTCAGCCTTCATCTGAAAGATCTCTTCCCATGTCCTTACTCAGAGCCCCACGCTTGACACCGGCCATGTTCCTCCCCCTTCTCCCTCCAATTCAAAGTCTTTTGTTACCAGTGGACCCAAGGAGACAGACTGTGGGACTTGACCCTCCTTCCCCTACATAAATGGATGTATGGATCACCCCATGATGCTTCCACCTGAGGGATTTTTCTGGCTTTCCACATCTTTGATAGAGATGAGAAATGCCTCCCTACCGAGGGTATGCATGGAGCAGTAGCAGGCGGGGGCGGGGGGAGGGCAGTTCTTGCTTTTCCTCTTCCACAGGCTGTATTTTCCTCCAACATCCCCATATTCTGAAATCAACTGTGGTTAACATCGGGGTTGAGTTAGTCTTTAAATGAACCTATGACTAAACACCTAGAACCACAGCAAGAAATTTGAGACATTTTTTATTTTATTTTTTTTAAGATTTTTTTATTTATTTATCAGAGAGAGAGCGAGCACAGGCAGACAGAATGGCAGGCAGAGGCAGAGGGAGAAGCAGGCTCCCTGCCGAGCAAGGAGCCCGATGTGGGACTCGATCCCAGGACGCTGGAATCATGACCTGAGCTGAAGGCAGCTGCTTAACCAACTGAGCCACCCAGGCGTCCCAAGACATTTTTTAATCCGCTCTCATTGGATTGGTTGGTTGAGGAAACTGTCCTCTCTTCCTTAAGTGCCCCCTCCTCCCATTGGAAGTTTATGGAATTATAATTCCAGGACAGTGACTTGTAAAGAAGGTTTATCCAAACTACTTAAAATACGAGATTTAAAACATCCAAAGTACTCTCAATATGAGATGCCACCCGGGTTAGTGTTTCCAAAATGTCTTCCCTGGAATACGAGTCCCGCCAGACATTGGGCTGCAATGAGATTTCTTGGTGCTGGGAGCACAGCCAGTGAACCTGGTCTGCGGCCACCAAGTGTCACTTCTCTCCTCCACACTGCCTACTGCTGCTTCTCTAAGAAACCCTCAGATGCCAGAGCTACCCAGATGCCCCCGGTCCGGTCCCCCAGGCACAGAGGACGCAGAGTGGGGCGGGCAGCTGGAGAGATTGGCTCTGACCACTGCGCTGAGCTCACCTTGGCCGGCTCCTGGCCTTCAGCTCACGGCTAGTTCCCCACATGCTATAGAGGGAAATCTCACAATGCAGTGAATGCAAAAAACAAATCCACTGGAAGAAAATGTGTCCTGCCGTAAAGTGCAGCTTTTGTCTGCCTAAATGTCCTTGGCATCCAGCAAAGCAAAAGGGAGAAAAAATAGTTGTGAAGTGTTCTGAAGGATGGCCTGTGAGCATAATTCCAGTAAGATGACCTCATAATCTCTGTAATTCTCAAAACCCAAAGCAGCAATTCTGCTTAGAATAATGGAAAAATCAAAATTAGACTCAAATGTTCTCTTCCATGCACACATAAACCCACGTGTCATTTATCAGTTTGTGCCTGGATGTTCCAGAATGCTCATTTGTACACATTAATGTCCTGGTATTTTGTTGCCTTTAAACGAATTATATGGGAAACTGACTTTACTAAGACTCTGGTCACTTGAAGAAAAGAACACACCCGTGTTCTTTTGGTGAACGTCCCAGCTGGAATTCTGTTACCCCTCGTGGGGAGGTCAAACATTCCAGCCCAACCACACTGCCACTTTTGGTTACTCAGGCTGTCACCTGGACGACATGATCTTTGGGAGTCTTGATCCTTGTTTGGCTTTGACCTTCCTATGGATGAGCACTGCCAAGACTTCATGGATTCACTGCCCTTGGACAAGAGGCTGCCCAGCAGGCCTGAGTCCAATTGGCGGTCCGACAGCCTGCAGTGCCGCCCCCAGGAGTCCCCAGAGCAAGGCTCCCTGCGTAAGACAGGGGAGAAAATGTCTGTCTCCACACCCTGAAAAAGAGAAACTCTTCCCAGAGGAGAGGAGGAGACAGAGGCACATGTCAAGTTCTCACCATGTGCTGAGAGCCCACGAGGGGGCAGGTACTCCATTATGAGTACTTTCATGATCCCCACTCTATAGATGAGGATAATGAAGGTCAGAGAGGTGAAGCCCTGTGAATGGGGCAGGCCAGCCAGGGAGCTATGACACCGGAACTCAGCAGCTCTGCCTGGATTCAATGTCTGGGCTCCTTTCTCTCCAGGCAAGCTGCCCCTTAATGATGAACTAACACCGTGGCAGTCACAGTGCCTAGCCAGGTAACAGTAAAGAATGACAAACCCATAGTGGGGAGGGAGAGGTTCCCACTGCTGCCGTAGCAAATTACTATAAGTTTCGTGGCTTAAAGCATCACGCCCTTATTACCTTGCAGTTCCTGGGGGTGGGGGACGTGTTGGTGGGTGGGTGGTCAGAAGTCTGAAATTGATCTCACTGAATTAAAATGAAGGTGTTGGTAGGGGCTTCTTTATGGAAGTTCCAGGGGGATAATCATTTCCCTGTCTTTTCCAGGTGCTAGAGTCACATTTCTTTTACTCCTTGGCTTGGAGCCCCTTTCTCCATCATCAAAGCCAACATCGAAACGCTTTCAAATCTCGGACTTCAACTTATCTGCTTATTCCCAAGACAGGGAAGCAACCTGAGTGTCCAACGACAGACGAATGGTTAAAGATGTAGGACACCTGCGTGCACACGCACAAACACACGCATGTGCACACACACACAGTGGGGTATTACTCAGCCAAAAAAAGAACAAGATCTTGCCATTTGCGACATCACAGATGGACCTAGAGCATAGTGAGATAAGTCAGACAGAGAAAAGACAAGTACCATAAGACTTCACTTACAAGTGGAATCTGAAAACCAACACAAAACAGAGAAACAAACTGGAAACAGATCCATAAATACAGAGAACAAACTGATGGTTGTGGGTTGGCAAAATAGGTGAAGGGGAGTGAGAGATACAGGCCTGCAGTCATAAAAAGTCATGGGGATGAAAGGTCCGGCATAGGCAATATAGCCAAAGGTATTGTAACAGTGTTGCACAGTGACAGATGGTAGCTATACCTGCGGTGAATGTACCATAATGGATAGACTTGTGTAATCACTACATCGTGCTCCTGAAACTAATGGAACGTTGAGTGTCCACTATACTTCAATTAAAAAATGCTCAAGACAAAAAAAAAAAAAAAAAAAAAGTCTCAGAGCCCCATATGTAATTATCCACCTATCACAAAACCTCATTGATACCAACAGGGCCAAGACAAAGGATGAGGAGAGAGCCCTTCTGCAAATATCCCTACGGCTAGACTTTTGCTTTATTTTTCTCTTTATTTTTCCCTGTAAGGTTGATTTCAGTGCTTTACTGAATCTGATTCAACTGGCATAAAGGAAACCTTCACTGAAGAAAGGCTTGGGCATTTATCCCATTTTATGGATCACCAGTGGGAAGGTCAAAGAGGCAGATTTGGGGAGAATAACAAAGACTTAGGAACAGTCAGAGCTGTTCATGGTTGAAGAGGCCGCCTCGAGAGGAAGTCAGCTCTGTGCCTCTGTTTTCAGGAAAGGCAGGGCTGGGGCAGTGGGGTCCAAACAGAGCTCCAGACAGGACTCTAGACTCAGAACCCAAATGGAGAGAAGCAGTACTGAGAATCCTCTCTAGATGAGGGGCTAGCACTCTTCTGTGCACCCCTTTCTTAGTCCCCATGTCCTCAATGAGGGTATTTGCTCCACTTCATGGCTAAGGCAGCTGAGGGGAGGCACGGAGACTTCATCCCAGGTGCTCAGCTTATCCTTGGGAACAAGGACCGGGAGCGCTAGGAGGACAGCCGAGCCTCCTGGCACTCTGGCCCCACTTGCCTTTCTGGCTAAGGGCGAAGCCTGGAGCCTGGATGCTCCTGGCTCTCCTTCCTGCCTCCCTGATACTCTGATAGCCTTAAGGGTGGAGGCAGCATTCTAGAACATCTCATTTAAACCCTTCACTGCGTCCATCATTCCTACGTGAGGAGAAGGAGATTCCAAGCCGGAGATCACAGAGCCACCCAGGGCTGGATACAGAATTTAAACGCCGACTGCGGCTCCAAGTCTGGGGCTCTCTCCGCTGTCCCTTCACACTGCTGCTTCTGGAAGCCCAGCACTCCCAGGCACCCCCTAAAGAACCCAGGGGGTGGCTTCCAGAGCAGGAAGTCCACACCTCAAGTCCAGCTCCTCAGTCCATCCCTGGTCTGACTACACATCCACGTGAGGATAGTGAAAGAATAAACACTTAATGCTGAAAATAAATAAAAAATAAATTTAAAAAAAAAAAGCACTTTGTAGAAATTCCACTAGGAGGAGGAGGAGGACTATTCTGTGGGTGATTTGAGACACTATCAGAATCTCAGTGAGGAGGAGTTAAATCAAAGTTCTCTGTGTGTCCTTGTGGGCAGAGAGAGCTTCGAAGTATAGGACCCCTGGCACTTCCTTGGCACCCACTGATGGACAGAAGGCTTTCGCGTGCGCTCCCTCATGGGCCAGCCAGCGGGCAGAGGATGTAGTCAAATGACCCTGCTTTCCAGAAGAGCCGGACACAAGTGGTTCGGCTGTCACAAGCTGTCACAACTGGAAATGGAAATGTCAAAGGGAATGACTAAAAAGAAATAAATAATGGACAGGAGGTGATTATTCCAAGATGTTAACATTTTGCCCTCAAAAGTAGGTTTTTAAAAAATTACACGCAGCTCACAAAAAGAAAAAAAAAACAAAAACCCGAGAGTATTAAACAGGTAACTTAATAGAAATGCGTTATTCTTTTTAATTATAAAGGTTTTAATTTCCCCCCTTCCCCCATTATTTCTGCTAATAAGCTTGTTGATGGGGCTGGAACTGATTATGAAAGGCTGGGAACAGATTTTATTACCTGGAATAACATTTTTTACACATTAGCATTTTACTTTCAATTTTATGAATCAAATGCAATATGGAGTCTCTGAAAGTTAGGACACAATTCAGATATTACCTCAGGATTACTTCATTTAAGCATGTAGCAAATACACTCACCTTTAGGGTAAAGTCTGGGTCCTGGTAATTCTATACAAACCCTTACAGGCAGAAAGGAAAATGTTCTTTGCTACCTTCCGGAGCTATAGGAAAATTCAAGGAAGAATTCTGGATGGGGCGTAAGATAGGAGGCTGGATTCTAAAGGCTTCCCACCAGTCCATAAATCAAAATGACGTGCTAAGTGGTTTACCGGCAGGGAGATCATCCAGATGGGCACAGTACAGCATCATGAAGAAAAGGAGAGACTTTCACTCAAGGAGGTTTTGTTATTGAAAGGGGACAAAGAAGAAAATTATTACACAGAATATGTACGAACACGTGTGAATGAAACAAACATTTACAAGAAGCTATAATTGAAGTCATGACTGTAGCCCAAGACAGAACCAGCTCCTAACAGACTCAGTGAATGTCTGTTGAATGAATTAATGAATGAGTGTAATCTGCACACAGGCATTCAAATATTTTTGACTGATTGATGGTTGATGCAGATGAATTTCTGAGATGTTATTTGTTAAAGCTGGTTTGTGAACTCTGTCATTTAAGTGGTGGTTCATTTTTCTCTGATGGCCTTTTCCTAAAAATAGGAAGCACCAGCCAGGAGAAGCAGTGATGCCCTGGTTATGCCCTCCTGATCCAAACAGCCAAGAACGCATAATTTTGAAAAATTAAAGTAGATCAGCATAATTTTTCATATAAAATCAAATTCTTGTTTAAAACAACAGAACATAACACAGAAAAGTAAACTCAAGGGCCCTAAAGAACAAGCAATTAAAGAAAAGGAACACCCAGTAAGATGTTGGCAGCTTAAATTTTATTTCCTAGTGAATGCTTGCCACTATCTACCCTTCAGCTCAGAATTGACCATGAAACTTTTCTCAGCTAAGTATTGGAATGAGCAATGAGCCCAGTCTTGGTACTTGTTAACAGGCAGGATATGTGATGCCAGAATTCTCCTCTAGATGATCAACATCAGGTGAAGAATGAGATATAACTCACAGCTTGTTTTCAGCTCTACCAGGCATTAATTTAGTGCAGGCTGGCAAACGGTAGCCCATGGGGCAAATATGGCTTGTGGTTTTTGTAAATAACATTTTATGGGAAGCTAGTCACTGCTTTGTCACAGCAAAGTGGTGAACAGCAAAACTGAGTAGTTGTGGTGGAGAACATATTGTATGCAAAGCTTTGATATTTACTTTGGCCTTTAAAGAAAAAATCTTGTATAGTAGTGCTGGAAACAATGCAACTCATCAACACCATCACCATCACCCACCCCAACATCATCACCATCACCACTACCATCACCATCGATCATCACCATCATCAGCACCACCACCATCACCTCCATCATCATCTGCCATCACATACCACCATCACCATTACCACCACCACTCTCACTATCATCTTCACAACCATTACCATCAACATGATCACTAACACCACCGTCACCATCACCACCATCACCTCCACCACTACCCCACCACTACTAACACCATCACCACCATAACAACCACTACTGCCACTATCATCTCCACCACCATCACCACCACTACCACCACTACCCCACCACTACTAACACCTTGACCACCACTACAACCACCACTACCACCAACAACACAACTTCACTTTCTAGCAAGCATGGCTCCAGGGATTTTTCCTCTCTCTGTCCTTCCAACCTGTGCTTAGTTACATGGCGTCTGTGGGTAAAAGTCCATGTCATCACTCTCTCTGCCTCCAATATGTTCTTGTTTCGTGGTTTATACAGAAAGACAACAGCTGGTGAAATGAGGAAGAGTCCTCTGGCCATCTCAAGACAAAGGTACCCAGGTAGAGGGACAGCTGTCCCCTTTTTGTTTGGTATAAAACCTACAACTCTGATTCAATCAGTACAGGGTAGGAGAACGATTTTCTTACTTTTCTAGCTCACTCTAACTCCTGAAATGATGCACATTCTCCAGAGCAATAAAATCAGAAATTAACAGCACACATATAACCCTTAAAGATATAAATAAACACCATGCATAATTTGGGTTAAAAAGTAAGTCAAAATTATACCCAATGGATAAGGAGTTTCAGCATTGGAAGACAAGAGAAGTCCTGGGGCTGGATGGGAGTGATGGTTACACAGCAATGTGATGACACATTGTAAGGCCACTGAACTGTACATTTAAAATGGTTACAGTGACACATTTTATGTTACATGTGTTTTACCACATTTTTTTAAAAAGTTAACATTAGGGAGGCAAGGTAAAGGATATATATGGGAACTCTATACTATCTTCGCAATTTGTCTATAAATATAACATTATTTCACAATAAAAAGCTTTTAAAAATTATAGGTGCTCCATTTACATAGAATAGCGTTTCTCAAAGTGTGGTTGCTGAGACCCTGCCAGAGGGGGTCTGTGATATCACGTCTGTTTTCATAATAAGGCAAAGATGTTATTTGTCTCTTTTTCCCCTCCTACTCTCTCATGAACATCAAGGGCATGAGAGGCTATTGACATGGTTTCAGATTCCACATTGCAATTAATTTTTAAGAAACGACCCCTTTTCTGGTTTGGTGTGGTACCAAAGAAAAAGAGCCACAATTATCTGAAAAGACTTACTAAACTTCATTCTTCGTTTTCCAACTATATATCTGTGTGAAGCCAGATTTTATTTGAAACCAGATTTTATTCACATGCTTCAGCTAAAACAATATATCACAACAGACTCAGTGCAGAAGCAGATATGAGAATCCAGCCATCTTCGATCCAGCCAAACATCAAAAGAGATTTGCAAAATTGTAAAATAATGCCTCTCTTCCCAAATCTTTGTTTTTGTCTCAAATTTTAAGATACTTTTAAAAAACTGTTATTACATAGTGAATTTATTATTACTATTTTAAAATGAATCAGAGAAGACATACAAATGGCTAACAGACACATGAAAAAATGTTCATCATCACTAGCCATCAGGGAGAGTCAAATCAAAACCACATTGAGATATCACCTTACACCAGTTAGAATGGCCAAAATCAAAAGACAGTAAACAACAAGTGTTGGAGAGGATGTGGAGAAAGAGGAACCCTCTTGCACTGTTAGTGGGAATGCAAATTGGTGTAAACACTTTGGAAAACTGTGTGGAGATTCCTTAAGAAATTAAAAATAGAGCTTCCCTATAACCCTGCAATTGCACTGCTGAGTATTACCCCAAAGATACAGATGTAGTGAAAAGAAGGGCCATATGTACCCCAATGCTCATAGTAGCAATGGCCATAGTCACCAAACTGTGGAAAGAGCCAAGATGCCCTTCAAGGGACGAATGGATAAGGAAGATGTGGTCCATATACACTATGGAGTATTATGCCTCCATCAGAAAGGATGAATACCCAACTTTTGTATCAACATGGACGGGACTGGAAGAGATTATGCTGAGTGAAATAAGTCAAGCAGAGAGAGTCAATTATCATATAGTTTCACTTATTTGTGGAGTATAAGAAATAACATGGAGGACATAGGGAGATGGAGAGGAGAAGTGAGTTGGGGAAAATCGGAGGGGGAGACAAACCATGAGAGAGACTGTGGACTCTGAGAAACAAACTGAGGGTTTTTTCGGGGGAGATGGGTGAGCCTGGTGGTGGGTATTAAGGAGGGCACCGATTGCATGGAGCACTGGGGGTGGTGCCTTAACAATGAATCTTGGAACACTGAAAAAATAAAATAAACTTTTAAAAACTGAAAAAAAAATGAATCAACAAATAGTTTTCAAATTTCAGTTTAAATTTTGAATACTATAAATCAATACATACAACTGAAATTAAAAAAGATTCTTTGGGGCCTTCAATAACTTTGAGTGTGTAAAGGGGAGTCCTGAGACCAAAACATTTGAGAATCACTGACAAAGAAAATAAAAATGAAATGGATACATACTGAATTTATGAGATGTATTCAAAGCCATCGATACCTGTATTTTTTAAAAAATTGAAATCAAGGTAGAAATCTTAGTTTATGGGTTAAAAAAATCCTTGCATTAGATCCTGAGAATTGGTTCCTCAAAAAAAAATTTTTTGAACTGAAAATTATGACCAGACCCATTTTTGAAACCAAGGTATAGGGGCACCTATGTGACTCAGTCATTAAACATCTGCCTTCAGCTCAGGACATGATCCCAGGGTCCTGGGATAGAGTCCCACATTGGGAATCTCTGCTCAGCAGGGAGTCTGCTTCCCTCTCCCTCTCCCTCTGTGCTCTCTCTCTCTCTCAAATAAATAAATAAAAACTCTTTAAAAAAACAAAATCAAAGCATAATGACATTATTTTAGTTTCAGAGATGCAACATGATTAAATATTTGTATATATTGTGAAATGATCACCACAAATAAGTTTATTTAATATCCGTCCCCATGCACAGCTACAAATTTTTTCTTGTAAGAGTCTTTCTTTTAAGATTAGTTCTCTTTGTAAGTTTCAAATATGCCATACAGCATTACTAACTATAGTTGCCATACTGTACATTCCACTCCCATGATTTACTTATAACTGGAAGTTACCTTTTTAATAAAGCTACTTTAATAAAGGAAAAAAAACAACAAAGCCCAAGTAGACAATATTACCACTAAAGGAAAAATGCATCACAGGACATCTATATTATAGGTGCAATTTACAAATACTTTTATGCCTGAACACTTTAAACTCTCCATGAAAATGATACACTAAAAAAATTACCACATTGACTGAAGAGGAACCAGAAGATATGATAGAGTAGTAATGTAGAAGAATTTTTAAAAGTTACCAAAAATCATTTCTTCCAAAAAAGGATTCTAGGGCCAGATGTTTTTTTATTGGTGAGTTTCCATCAAAATCTAAAGGACTAGGTAATGATATAAACTTTTCCAGAGCATATAAAAATTGGAAAGCTAACCTAACCCAAGCTTCAGAGACGTAGTATGAAAGGAAGCAACGGGCCAATCTCATGGATGAAAAACGGTTTGCAAAATCCTAAGTAAGGTACCAGCACACTGAGTTCAACAGAACATTAAAAGGAGCACTGAGGAAGATGAAGCAGGTTGTATTCCAGGAATGCAAGGATGATTTAATATAGGAAATTTTTAGGAAAAAATAACTTAAATAGATGCCAAAATGACATTTAAAACTCACCCTGGTA
Organism: Mustela nigripes; assembly: GCF_022355385.1. Taxonomy (NCBI): domain Eukaryota; kingdom Metazoa; phylum Chordata; class Mammalia; order Carnivora; family Mustelidae; genus Mustela; species Mustela nigripes. Next base: position 34,002,663 of record NC_081569.1, on the reverse strand, counting down.
AAAACATTTACAAAATTAGAAACAGACGTTCTCCATATGATAATAAGCCTGTAATCATACATTAATTTAAAATATTTATTGAGCATCCTTCTATCTTTCTTGATAGCAAAAATTAGAGGTATTCACATTAAAATCAGAGATAGGTTAAGGATGTCTGCTATCACTCAGTTAGAAATTGGGGTGACCTTTGGTAATATATCACAAAAAAGAAATCAGAAGTATGACTATCAGAAAAGAGGCAACTTTACTATTATTTCTACATGATATGATTATGTCATTAGGAAATCATGAGAATCAAATGATTATACTCAGAATGGATACAAGTTCACCAAAGTAGCTGCATAGTGATAAATGTAAGAAATCTGTAACTTTCCTTTCCTCTTCTTTCCTTCCTTCCTTCCTTCCTTCCTTCCTTCCTTCCTTCCTTCCTTCCTTTCTTTTCCATCATAGGCTCCACACCCAGCATGGATCCCAACACAGGGGCTCAACTCACAACCTTGAGATCAAGACTTGAGCTGAGATCAAGAGGCAGATACTTAAACTGACTGAGCCACCCACGTGCCCTGTAGAAATCTGTAACTTTTCTGTACAGTAACAGCAACTTTGAAAATAAAATAGAAACCAATTTTATTCTCCATCACCATCATCACACAACAAAATACAAGTAAATACTAAAGACCAATCTTCATAACTAAAATGGAAACACGACATGAAAAAAATCTCAAAATTTTACTGGCTGACCGAAAGTGTTGGAATAAGTGGAAATAACTGCTATGTTCTTGGCCTGGAGGTATTAAGTATGTCTATGCCTTCCAAACTGATTTGTAGATCTAGAATTTACATCTTTACAGAACTTCCGGTGGGGTGCAGGTGGCAATTCAAGTGTGAGAGACCTGGGACCACCGGACTCCAGCAGCATTCCGCTTCTCGAGCAAGGCGCCTGTTCTACTCTTTCCCTGGATGATTTTCTCGATTGCACAAATCACCACCTGAAATGATGTCTCTGTTCTCTGGCCTCCAGTCTCCCCAACCAGAAGGTAAATCATTGGGGTAGAGGTATGTCTGGCGTCCCGAGTGCCTAGAACAGAGCCTGGCACACAGCAAGTACTCAGTATCTGTTTATCCAGCGGATTTAACACAACCACAGGAAACCACCAATAGGATTTTTTTTTTTCTTGAATGTCACAAAACGATTCCAAAAATTCATCTGGAATAGAAACACACTGGATTGTCTAAAAAATTATTACAAAGACGCACAAGAGGGATGCCTGGCTGGCTCAGTTGGTTCAGCGGCTACCTTTGGCTCAGGTCATGATCCTGGGATCAAGCCCCCCTATCGGGCTCCTTGTTTGGTGGGGAGTCTGCTTGTCCCTATGCCTGCTGCTCCCCGTGCTTGTGTGTTCTCTCTCTCTCTCTCTCTGACAAATAAATAAATAAATAAATAAATAAATTTTTTAAAAAATAATTTAAAAAAGAAGCAGAAGGGAGTAGCTTGCCCCGCCAAATATTAAAGCACGTTTTAAAGTTGCAATAGTCCAAATGTGGTACATAAATTTTATGACAGATAACTGGAATGGAACATTCACAGAACAGACCTAGGATAAACATGAGGACCTAGCACAATTCTAACTTTCCAGTGTTACATAAACAAAGTATTCAACAAATTGGGTTGGAAAATTGGCTAAATATTCGGGATGAATCTTTATTCTCATTTTACACTACACTCCAAGTTAAATGTGAAAATGTTTAGCAACCTCACCCCCCAAGTGAAGCCAGATGCAAAAGAGTACATGCAATGTCATACCATTTACATAAGGTTTTTTAAAAAGAGGCAAAACTAATCTAGGGCATTACCAGGGTAGTGGTTCCTTTTGGGGTTGGGGCAGATTAGTGGCGAGAGGGGGGCACTTGAAGGGACTCTTGGAATGTCAATAAAGTTCTATTTCTTGATCTGGGTACTAGTTATGGTACTGTGTTCACTTCGAGAAAATTCATCAAAGCTGTACCATTTTGGACTGAGGGCTCTTCTTATGTATGTTATTTAATACTTCAACAAAAAGCTTATTTAACAAAGGGATAAGTGTTAGGGCAGTTAATGGCTCTGGCCAGAAGTTAGACTTTCTGAATTTAAATATGCATTTCTTTTTCACTTGTGCTTTGAGAAGGGGAGATAAAGCTCTGTGAAGAAAAGTTAAGCGTATTTAATTGTTATCAATTAACGAGGCCGATAAAGACCTCGGGTTGAACTGCTTTTACCCCCTTCCAGGAAGGGTCTGTGTCATAAGTCCCCTCGGAGTCCCCACGCTGAGCTACCCTGAGGACCAGAGCCCTCGGCTCTCAGGTGTTCACAGCAGAAATCTCAATTGTTCTGTGGGTCTTTGAGATGCAGCTGGATATTTTAAAAATGAACAAACGCATTACAGAACAGAGTCAGGGTTCACATTAAAAGTAGAATGTCTAAAAGCCAATTCCTTGTTCCTTGCCCAGACCTTAAATATGAGCATTCGTCACCTTCTGACTGCGTCTGTGAATACCTTCAGAACATCTCAAGCCAGTGAGCTGAGTCAGGGGACACCCCAGTGACTGGATGCTTCCCAAACACTTCTTGATCTAGTTCACTGTCAGTTAAAAAGCATGTGTCCTAAAACTGTGATTTTTCTATTGCCTTGATATGGTTAGCAAAAGGGTCTTCTGTTTTTGGAAAGGTATTTCTTGTCCAGGTAAAATCCCAAAGCACAAATATGGGGCTCTATAAGCAAACAACCCTGGACCAGTTTCTATAATGGTAACGACAACGAAAATAGCTTGTTGAGTAAGTATTTCCTAGCAGCCACTGTGCTAAGTGCTTTCCCAGTAGCATCTTATTTAATTCTCCCAATGACCTATGAGCATTATTGTCAGATCATTTTACAGAGAAAGCAAATAATATATGCAGAGGTCAAGTAATTGGCTGAAGGCCATAGAGCCAGAAATTTACCCTGTACAATCTGCACAATCCTGCTTACACTGAAATGTTTGGGATATTGTATGTTTGTATGTTTGAGACTTTGAGAAAGTACTCAGGGTACTTTTGCCAGTGAAACTGGGGACTGCTAATTTTTCTTACAATTCCAAACTAGTTTTAGCCATTTACATTTGTTTTTTAAGTAAAGAAGACGCTGACCACAATGTGGAGTCTTCATTCAGAAGAAAACTGAAATCAGTTGATGCGATCCTTTTTCTTTGATGTGCAAATTTCTATGCTCCTAATAAACAGTTGTCCTCAGGGCTGACACTGGTCTTCTTGCAGCAATTCTGGGAACTTACCAGACAAATGATGCATTAGGGATAACTGAAAAGAGAGAAATTCAATTTAAACAAAGCACTGATGAAGGATGGGGAACAGGCGCTCTGCTGGCACTCTGCTGCCTGATGAGAGCTTGCTGCAAGGATTAGGTCAGGGTGAAGGTCAAGAAGACGGGTTAGCTCTGGTGTCCCCAGAACTCACCAACGAGGAAGATGAGACTGAGCTAGGTTTCCAGAACGCTGTATTGGAGAAGAGGGAAGAAACTTAGCTTCTCTCAAATACAACTCTGATTTCTCTTTGCATATTATCTCCCCCTAACTTTGTCTTTTAAAGTAAGATCGATCACTTAACATTTCCAACTCTGGAAATTACTCATCTGTCCCTTCTACATTCATTTGCTTCAGCTCATCTCAAAATGCCAAATGCACTTTATCATGCTATCATCTGGTAATACTTTGATGTGTGTTATGGTTTTGTATAATAAGAGGCATAGTCTACAGACATGGCTTAAGGAAATGTACTTAGACTCAAGTTTTCAATTAAGGTTCAGTTTATAGTTTGGAACCACTGAGCTCACTGATAGGCCAATACCTTTGTTTATCAGCCATTTCCTGTCATCAGACTCTTGGTATAGACTAACCTTTCTGAAACACTTGCTTTCTGGTTCCTCTCCTTCCCTAAGACTGCCCAAAAAATGTCTTTAGAGCAGAGGTGTGATCCTGTCGCAACATTCCTCCTGCCCAGCGTCTTCGGTGGCTGACCCTTGGCCCAAAGATTAAGCCAAAGGATGGAGTTTGGAATGAAAGGTCTTCCACAGTCGAACTCATCCTACAGCTGCAGCCTCAGAAGTCAAGGCTGCCATCACTTATTTATAAGACACCGTGTCCAGACGTGCGTCTCCTGTCCTCCTCTGTAGCTCGTGAAGCTCTTGTGGACTGCAATATTCTTTCCCCTGTTTTTTTCTGATAAAAGTTTGTCCATCCAATAAAACAGGGGCTGGCCAACTACAGCACAGGGATCAAATTTGGCAACTGCCCTATTTTGTATATCAAGTCTCACTGGAACTCAGCCATACCCATTCATTCACAGACTGTCCATGGTTGCACTCTCACTACCAACAAATGGCCTGCCAAGACGAGAGTATTTACTAGGTGGCCAGTTCCAAAAGCAGGTTGCTCTAAAAGCCCAGTTTAAACGCCGCCTCCTCACGCTCCTCCTCAGATTATGCCGTTAGAAGTAATTTCTCCATCTGCTCTAGTCCCAAGGTGCTGGGTCTGCTACCAAAGTCATCAGGAATCTCAAATGGATCATAGACGCCTGTGGGGCAAGGAGCCTGTATCATTCACCTTCACGTCTCTGCACCGCCTAGTAGGTGCTTAGAGATATTCACTGAAATGTTCAACTATTTAGCATGATTATTAAGTCAGATAAAGAGCAATCTTTACCTAATTGGATTATATAACTACTAGATCAAGGGCAAAGTCGATATAGATCGAAGAGATAAATTATGCTTCCAAAACATAATAAACAGAGGTGTGACTATCAGGCCACAAAATAAGGCAGGAGAAGAAGCTATGTGAAAGCCTGTTTTCCAAGGAAGGACATGAATATTGACTTAGAACGCAGACAGAAGGAGTAGGCTATTCCCATATTGACATTTATACAATTTCTAATTCAAGGAATCTCTCATCCAAGTGTCTGGCTCCAGGATAGGGTAGGGCAGAATTAGGAGAGGCAGAAAGTTCTGAGTGTAAGGCCCTATTCAGCCGGAGTGGCCCCACCCCGGCTGAACTGCCACTTCGTTGTAGAACTTCTATTGACCTTGCCCCCTTCCGGGGGAACTTACTTAAAAGCGTCGGGGAAACCAGTCCCAGGTAACAGCCCAAATACAAGGGTGGGTTAGGTCAAGTGAAGATAACGGCTCAAATGCAAGGGTGGGTCAGGTCAGGTGGAGATATTCAATCAGTGGGGGGCGCAGACTGTCTCCTAGCTACCAAGGTGATGGGCTAGTTTCCATGGCTACTGTGGGGTGAACTGTAATTCAATTAGCCACCTGTGTGTGGCCAGGCCCAACCACATGGCCTTTGCTCTATAAAAGTTAGTCTGGAAAGCAGGGAGGGGTCGTCCTCTCTGTAAGGGGTGGCCCCGACCGGTCTGTTTGACGGTCAGTCTGATTCTCGATGCTTGGCTTGAAATAAAGCTTTGCTTGACCTTCGCTTTGTATTACTCTTGCTCCTTTGACCATGGACCCATTATTGGGGGACCCAACATTTGGGACCCAACACTGAGAACTGTTGATGCTTGGTTAAAACTGCTGGAGAAGAGTTAATAGAAGCAACCCACAGTAGAAGGAGGAAAGAGGCTTATCTTCAAAGCTCACCCCTTCAGGGATTCATTGGCAAGAAGAAGAGCAGAATCTGACTGAAGTTCTGCTTAACGATGGAAGGGAAAAGTTGCTCAATTTCTCCCATGGGAAGGTGAGACCCTGAGAGGGGAGGGGGCGGTCCTGGAAGGCAGATTTCCCATTTCCAAAGCTCTAACCTTTGAAAGAAAGTAAAGCACATCCCAAAAGATGGGATGACCCTGGGGCAGCCAAGGATGGGTGGCCCCAGATGCTGGTTAAGAAAGCCTTGAAGTAACTGTCTTTCTCAGCTGCCACTTCTCTTCCATTAAGTCAACTATAGTTCATAAATGTTGTTTAAAGCCTTAGATATTTCTTCCTCATCTTATATTAATTCACTATGATGGAGGCTCCATGATCTAACACGTTGCAAAAAGCTAGACTTTGTGATTCAAAGAGGGAAGCCTTCCCAGTGCTTCCAAGCAGGTTAGGGGATGGGGAGATCTGGGAAGGCACTATCCATGCCAGACTTACAGATATTGGGTTCTGAGTTATTGCCCTAATCCAGGTAGGAGACCTGGGAGCGATTAGCAGCCCTGGTAAAGAAGTTCTTCTGAGGCGCTGCTGCCCAGAGTGGGCTGGGGGAGAATCCTATTCTCCCTGCAGGGACAGGGCTGTCAAATCACTTCCATAAAAACCCGAGACTCAGCCCACTCTGCAGCTGTTTCCTGCACTTGAGGAAAACCTTCCATTAGGTAAAGAAAAGCAGGTGTGGGCACTCTGCCTATGTCTGAGATAGAGGATGCAAATCAAAGGGAAAAAAAAAAATCACAGCCCAACTCTTCCCCATGAAGCAAAAGGCAAAAAACCACGTACGAATAGGCAAACTCTGTCTTACACTTCCAGGCAACGAGGTGCTAACCAAAAAGCAGAAAATGGGTACAATAATGAGCAGAAGAGAGTAGGGGCAGAGCTGGTTTCATTTTGTTCCGGCGTATGCAAAAGCCTTTCAAGGCAGAGTGACTGCAGAAGGGAAAAGCAAGTCTGCATCAACAGATGCAAGGACAGGAGAGCTTTTCAGCTGTCAGACACCAGGTGGAAAGTGTGTGATGCAAAAGGAAGTCCAGGAGTGCGAACGCAAACAACAGCATCTTCCCAAATCACAGCAAGATGGCCCAGTCTCCCTGGCACAGGACCTTTGTTTGCAAAGATTTGGTTTTGGACAGGAATCATACAAGCTTGCTGCTGAAGAAAAGGTGAGAGCTGAGTCCAAATAATAAAAATCAAATACTCAGCGATCCTCTTGGCTCACTTGGCAGCATTGATGGGAAATCTCCAGGCATGAGGTGTTTGCCATTGGACCAACTCCTGGGGCTGCCACTCCCTGTGGCAGGTTAAGTGAGGAGGGTCACCAAGCCCATCTCAGCATCCTGTTCTGACACCCAAAAGCAGACCACGAGGTATGTCATATCATCTATTTAAATACTCTTAAAAATGTGCCTGAGGTGCTGGCGAGGATATGGAGACATTAGAACACGTGTGTGTTGCCGATGGGAATGGACAATGGCCCAGCCACTGTGGAAAACTTAGGTTGGCAGTTCTTCAAGAGTTAAGTACAGAATTACCATCTGACCCAGCAATTCCACTCCTGGGTACCCACCCCCAAAGAACTGAAAGCTGGGACTCAAACCCTGCCCTGTACAAGATCACCAAAAGGTGGAAACAACCCAAACATCCACCAACCGACAAGTGGGTAAATTAAATGTGGTATCATACACAAAAAGGAACAAATTTCTGACCCACGCTATGACATGGATGAACCTTGAAAATATGACTCTAAGAGAAATAATCCAGACACAGACAGAGAAATACTGTATGATTCTACTTGTATGAGGCACCTAAAATAGGCAGATTTCTGAGGCGGAAAGTAGAACAGAGGTTACCAGGGATTCTGGAGAGGGGGAAATGGGGAATTATTGTTTATGAGGTTCAGCTTTGGGGATGATGAAATAGTTCTGGAAGCAGAGAGTGGTGATAGTTGTACAATATCATGAATGTATTTCATATCATTCAATGATAGGCTTAAAATCATTAAAATGATAAATGCTTTGTTTATATACATTTTGCTACAATTTAAAAGAAAGAAAGAAAAAAAAAAAAACAGGATGTTTCATGTCTGCAAAATACCCCACTCTTTCTAAGAGCTGGATGTTCTTGTAGATGCTGGTTTCAGAAGAGCTCTGCAAAGGCAGATGTTCAAGGTCTAGTGACCAAGATGGAACCATGACAACCTAGCCCAAGGGCTCTTGGTGCAAGGGCAGGCCACATGACTCTCATCAAGGTAGTAGCTGGGTGGGGGGAGGCATAAAACAGTGTGGAGGAGACAAAAAGGCACAAGGAATTAGAATACATCCTTCTATTGCTGGGGGGAGAAAGAAGACACAGTTTCTCCCCTACCTCCCACCACCCGCCACGTCTTTCTTGTCAATGACCATGGGTATGGTCAAAGGAATATAGGCCAAGGGCAGTGCCTGGATTTGAGTCTGTGACTCAACCACTCATAAATCGTTCACTCAGCAGGTCCCTCAACCATCCTGGGCTTAGTGTTCTCAGCTATAAATATAGGTGTTGACACAACACCTTACCCCCTTTTCCCAGTTGTGTGAGTTTTGTGTTACACGAAGGAGGTGGACCCAGGATTCCAACAGGCTAAGAGTAACGTAGGGCTCTGGCACCATGAATGAGGTCTTGTGATCAAGGTGGGTTAAAGGTGTCTGGGCATTGGCCCCCAAAATGGGCTGCACAGCACATGCGGAGCCTCAGGAAAGCCTTGATTTCTGTATCCCACTACTCCGTGTGCGGTTGCTGGCGCACAAAGGGTACTTGAGAGAAGGAATGTCTAAGGCTGGCCTGTTTGTCTTCAAGGAGTACACACCCTAACTGGGGAGAACACAGGCATATGAACAGAAAAATTACAGTAAAATACGGTTCAGTTCCAAACTGGAGATATGATCAAAGTCTTATGGGATTCCAAAGGAAAAATCCAGCTCTTTGCTGTTCCTTTTCTCGGTCTTTTATTCTTCTGCCATGTATTAAGAAAGCAAGCAAGGACTCCGAATGCCAGAAAGGCAGGCTAGGGGAAGGTGCTCTGAACTGGAACTTCTGTTGCTGGGGCTGCAACTCGGGGGCCCAAGGCCAACAGGCTGAGTGAAATATTGAAAGGAAATGGAAGGAGGGGGCTTGGGTTACAAATGGAGAATTCAGAGTGACTGGGTAAATGCAAACCTAATGGCAGATAGAACAGTCATTCCAGTAGCACCTCAGACATTTATGACTATTTTTGAGTCACCATTCTTTAAGTGACCCATGAAGCTTTAACACTAAAGGGATCTAAGGGTGCACATAGGCCAGGGTTTCTCATCTCATCACCGCCGACATTTGGGGCTGGGCAGTTCTTTGTTTAGGGGCTGTCCTGAGCATTGTAGGATGTTTAGCCACATCCCTGGCCTCTCCTTGGGTTGGGAGGCAAAATAGCTCCTAGCCAAGACCCACAGTAATATGGAAATGGTCTTTTGGTCTGAAAAGCAACTGGAGTCACCCAGGGAGCTTAAAAAAATCCAACACCCAAGCTGTGCCCCAGACCAGTTAAACTGGGAGGTGGGAGCCAGCCATTGCTCTATTTCAGAGAGGCCTCAAATATCACACACACCTCCTGTGATTCCAATTCCAGGGTGAGAATCGCTGGTCTAGAATGATAAGGGAACAGTTATTGAGAACCTCTAAGATGATAGGTATTTTACACACGGCTCGCTTAAAGTCAACAGCTCCTCAAAACCACATGGCTTTCCTAATTCATCTAAGGAGGACAGGGAATCTCAGAAAAGTTAAGGAACTTGTCCAAGAGGATCCCAGCCAGGAACAGTAGCTCTGCAAAGGGCAGTTTCAGTGGCCAGGGCTGGACTGTAAATGGAAGAAAAGCCAAGGACTGGAGTATGGACAGGAACAGAGCAGAAAAAGGCCTCAAAGTCCAAGGTGAAGTCTGAAGTAGAAGGGGAAGCCCATGATTATGGATGGGTACCTCACAGAAGCCGTTTTCTGGTTAGAATGAGGTCAGCACAGGCGAGATACCATACACACATATCCACTTTTGCTTCTCTCTTTGTTCTAGGGGGGAAAAGGAACTACTCCCAGAAGGACAGTAGGGTGCAGAAGCCATAAGGGCAGAGCTAGAGCAATTAAATTAGAGCAGGTAGGCTTTGGATGTCTAAGGAGAAAAGCAGCAAATCTGTCACTTGAGCTGCGATAATCCTGGAAGCTTCTAGCAGTGGGGTGGAGGAGAAGGGTGTTTCCTGTTTAGCCATTATAAGGAAAACTACAGTCTTGGTATAGGGTAGGGAAAATATAGACCGGCATGCTAGATGTTTCATGTTCATAATCCTAGTGAATCGACACACATCTCTAAGAGATCATGGGCATGTATCTACTCCTTGCCCATGAACACTCAGAGGAGACCTGTCAGACACTGAACCATAGTGGGTCTGCTCCACTTGAATGAAAGACCCGTTACAGAAACAGACGTAGGTCACTTAGTCCATTCCAGCGGCTATCACAAACCCCACAGACATGGTGGCTTGTGAACAATGGACACTGATTTCTCACAGCTCTGGGGGCTGGGAAGTGTAAAATAAAGAAATCTGCTTTCTAGACAGTTGTCGCAAGGGGTCAGGGATCTCTCTGGGGCCTCTTTTAGAAGGACACTAATCCCATGCATAAGGGCTTCACTTTCATGCTCTAATTACCTCCCAAAGGCCTCATCTCTTAAAACTACCATCTTGGAGGTTAGGATTTCACTAAATAAATTTGGGGGGGGGGAACCTAACTGGGGGAGACCTAAACATTCTGGCCCTTGATGCCAGACATAAAGGCAAAACACCCTTGAAAGAACCCTTGTGGAGAAAACAAGCCAATGTGGAGAGAGAGTACAAGCAGGAGACAGAGGCTATGGCCAAGGCCAAAACGATAGGACTTCGCTTCAGGCATTTATAAACAGGACTGAACATTCTCAACATCCTCCTTTCTTTTACCATAAACATGTACACAGCTCCAGTTTTTGCTCTTTCAAATGGCATTGAACACAATATTTGTGTTTTTAATATTTGTGCTTCTTCTGTGGGGCAAGAAATCTGAGAGGGAGTGAAGGAAGCCTTAAGTTGGGAACAGAGTATTTTTATAGCGTTGGCATATGCTTTGAAGTAGCAGCTAGGTCACTGTAGTTACTGGACGGGACCCACTTAATGTATCTATAATAAGCAAATATCTATCAAGTTTATAAATATAAATTGAGAAATAATGAAAATCAGACACCGGAAGGAAAAAGAAACAGGAGCACGTTCTGATAACAATTGTTAAAGTCTGGTTACCGAAAGAACATTCCTTACTTTACAATAGCCAAACTGTGGAAGGAGCCAAGATGCCCTTCAACAGACGAATGGATAAAGAAGATGTGGTTCATGTGGATTATTACTCAGCCAGTCAGAAAGGATGAATACCCACCATTTACGTCAACGTGGATGGAACTGGAGGGGATTATGCTGAGTGAAATAAGTCAATGAGAGAAAAACAATTATCATATGGTTTCACTTATTTGTGGAATAATAGAAATAGTGCAAAGGATCATAGGAGAAAGGAGGAGAAACTGAATGGGAAGAAATCAGAGAGGGAGACAAACCATGAGAGACTCTTGATTCCAGAGACTAAATGAGGGTTGTAGAAAGGGAGGTGGGTGGTGGGATGCGGTAACAGGGTGATGGGCATTAAGGAGGGCAGGTGATGTGATGAGCACTGGGTGTTATATGCAACTAAGAATCATTGAACACTACATAAAAACTAATAATGTACTACATGTTGGCTAATTTAATTTAATTTAAAAAAAGGAAATTTCCTTACTTTGATAAAAGTTATATATCAGAAAACTCAGCAAATGTCTATTAGAAATATTCCCAATGTCAAGAACAAGATTTTTTAAAAAGCCCACTAACATTATTATTCTATACTTCTGGATTATTCCAAAATCTTTTGGAGGTCTGAGCCTTTAAGTGCCACAAGACAGGAGAGAAATAAGAGGGGGAATATGTCACAGGAAGACAACATTATTATCTATAGATATCAAGATTTTCCATATAGAAGAACCCATGTCAAATAACTGAAAAATTATTAGAATTGCTAAAGGAGTCTAGAAAGATGTCTAGGTAGAAAATGAATATATAAAATAAACTGACTTAACACATATTGGCATGACTAATTGGAAATATAGTGGAAAGAAAGATCTACCATATGAGCAAAAACCATAAAATACCTAGAGAAAAACCTAATAAAACATATGCAAAGTCTAGGTAAAGAAATTTTATTAAAGAACACAAAATGGGAAGATACACTATACTCCTGAATTAAAAGAATCAATGTTATTAAGACATTTCTTTTCCTCTTCAAATTAACCCATAAACTCATTGCAATCTCAATTAAAATTTCAGTGCAAGTGTTACGGAATTTGACAAACTGATTTTAATGTGCATGTAAAACAAAGGTATGACAAGACTCAAGGAAATTTAGGAAAAGAACAAAGTGTTTTGGTAGGAAACTGGGGAGAGGGCAGTAAGTTGACCTATAAAAGAATACAACAGAAAACTATAATATTGAAAACAATATGATATCAAAGCAGATAGATCAATGGACTTGAATCAAGAATCCACATCTATTTGATCCAAACAGCTCTCTATATTTGAATTTAATATATGGTAAATGTGGTACCTCAAGTACGTGGGGGAAATTTAACAAATTGTGTTGTGACAACTGTTTATCTATTTGGAAAAAGGAACTTAGATTCCTACCTCACACCATACACAAAAACTAATTTCAAAGAAATCAATATCTAAGTATACTCTAAAATGAGTATAAAAATAATGGAAGAAAATATTAGAGAATAAATTTTATAACGTTGGAGGTGGGCAGGTCCTCCTAAGCAAAACAAAACTCACTAGCTATTAAAAAGAAATGATCGGCAGATTTGACAAAAAAGATTAAAATTTTTCTCCACAGAAAAACAGATATCATAAGCACAGTTGAAATACAAGATTAAGACTACTATATTTATGTATATATGTGTATATATATACTTATAATATAATAATATATAATATAATATATGCAGAAGGTGGTTATTATTCATAACTTATGAGTTCTTAAAACTGGTAAGAAAACCACAAACACAATTTAAAAATAGCAAATTCACAGGAGTACAAACCACAATAAAATGAGTTGTCAAGAAAATGCAAATTAAAAAGATACAGTAAAAAGTTTAAGTATGATTATAATATTTCCTGTTAGTAGAAGGGTGGAGAAAGGCACTTTTGGTGGGGGTGTCCATTGGTACCACTGCTCTGGAGAGGAATCTTGCTTCCTTGCTCAGAATTGTAAGTGTTCATTCTCTTCTACCTACAAATTCTATTTCTCGGAATCTATCCTACAGAAGTATTTATAAAATATTTGAAATAAGTATGAAAGGATATACTTATGAGGATATTCAAGGCAGCATTACTTGTAAGGGGACCTTAACTTGAATTTTCTTCTCCAAGAATTTGCTGTTTCTTCTAGAGACAGCTTTTCCAGTTATTTATCTTGGGCTTTCTCTTTCATGCTATAGGCTTTAGAAAAATGTCTACTGACCCTTGGTTGTCCTCTTAGGTTCTATCCATTGATGTTTAAGATGAAAACAATGGGAAGGCTGTCTGAGAATTCTGTAACAAGCTCAACAGAGCTTGTCAATAGGCCAGCTTTGAGCAGGTGAGAGAATGGGGCACCAGTCAACGGAGCCACCATTTTACCTGTTGGCCCCAGACTCAGAGGCCCCTGGCATCTGCACTCAGGCTGCTCCCTCCTCCTCACAGTCCCCTCTGCTACCTAGGCTGTGATTTCCTCTGCTCTATTAGAGAACAGTCTTCCATCTGCTTTCAGAAATTTGTTCCAGAAATTTGTTAAAATCATTTCACAGATGCCCCCCTCTTGTTTTCTTGGTGGTTGTAGGTTATAGCCTGTCTTATTCCCTTAGGTTCACTTTGATGGAGTATTGGGAGGAAGGAGGAAAACAAACAAACAAAAAACAACTCATGTACTCAGTCTGCCATCGTGAACCACAAATTAGATGTATTATTTGCAATATTAGGAAATGAGACAACATAAACATTCTTCAATAGGGAACTGCTAAAATGGATTATGCTACCTCTGATGTATGGAATACTCTATACTCAGAAAATAATGAATTAATGCAGTAATAGGAAAAGGCATGATATATTAAAATAAAGGAGCAAACTGCAGAAAGTATGTATAGTAACCCCACTTTTAGAAGATGTATATATGTACTTTCACAAAGGACTAGAAGATGCACAGAGAATGGCTAAGAGTGGTCATTTATCTGCCTTAATAAATGAAAGCAGTGGACCTGGTGTGGGGTTGGGACACAGAAGGAATTCCACCTTTTTGGTCTATATCATCCATATTGTTCAGAATTTTTACAATGCATACAAAAAATCTTTGGGATTAACTGTCACACAAATATAAGACATCCTATTATTTAAATACTCTAATCCTTCCCATAGAGAGAGCTGCTCGACTAAGTTAAAGGTTGGCATATTATAGAGGATCCAAGATACCTGATTTTTTTTAAATGCTGGCGGTAATTATTATTCTTTAAAACTTGTAAGAAAAAGTGCTTAACAGTAAAGCAATTGCCAGTTTATGTTTAAAAGCTTATAGACCTTTAAAAAATGCCTTCCAAGTCATTACATGTTGGCAGGTAGAACATGTCCTGTAGAATCAATTTGGCTTGGTATGCTTTTATGTCTGATTTCTGAACTGTTACATAATGACATTAGTAAACTGAGCTAGCTGAACTGCGCCAACTTTGATATTTCGGCTAGAATAATTTTACAACATCTTATTACTAAGGAACTGGTAAGGAATATAAATGTCCATCATTTTAATAAAATTAGATTTAGCTTTTTATTTCCAAAGAGCAGGGTCCAGAATAATGCACATGCAAAAGAGAATGCAGAGGCTTTAGCAGATACATGGATTCTAAAGTCTTCTCTGCTAAAAAGAAAATGTGTATCTAGGAATCTGTAATCTACCAGCCAGTCAATATTTTGGAGCATGTGAACAAATTCAAAGAAAGACTGAGAAATGGAGCTCAAGTCTGCAGAACTTCATTGGCTTCCAAGCTAAAATAAAACACAGATTTTTTTCTCCTAAAATCCATGCACCATTGAAGGTCATGATTTCTCTAGCTTTGCACAGAGAACAGTGAGCATTGTGAAGTCCCAAGTTGGCCTGTTGCTCCAGCCCCACATGGGTCTTGTCTCCCTGTGAGTTAGGCAGGGCTAGGGCCAGAACTCAGGACTTCAGAATCTGAATCGAGCACATCCAATTCTCAATGGTCAAACCAAATTAAGCCGTAAGCTCAGAGTCAGGATGAACACACCATCACTATTTACATAGGAGGCAAAATTTGGGGGGGGGGGGGGGTGCATGCCTCCTTCTACATGTATGGTTTCTGATTTTTAAATGTCAGTTTTCACATCCTCACTCTGTAATTGGATCTTTAGTAAGGCTAGATCTTTCTTGAAGCAGGCAAAGTAAAGAATGTCCAATTTGAAAAATAAGAAGGCCATGCACGTCAAAATGCTTGGAGACTGAAGTACTTACTACACATAGAGTATGACTTCTATCATTAACTAGGTGATCGGCATGTGGGGAAGGTCACTTACTCATTGAGGGTTTAAAAAAACTTTTAAAATAAGATGATAAGACCATCTTTTCCAGCTTTAATAATTCAAGTCCTTCTGTTTTCATAGGTATCCATTTTCCATCAAGTTTGCAGAATTGGTCATTAAAAGATACCAAGTGTTTCACAAGAAAAGTTTCATTTGCATTACAAATAACTAAAGCTAACTCTGGGAAGCAATAAGGCACCCCCCCAAAAAAAAACCTTTAAAATTTGTGTATTTTTTTTTGTTTTTAATGCCAAAATTTTTATTTTTGAAAACTGCTTAAAGAAAAACTGTTTCACAATTCAGAAAGTGCAAATTTATTACTTCCTGCATGAACCATAGTAAGATTAAAGAAAGGAAAAGCACAATTTTTAAAAAATTTTATAAAATTTTAAAGACCAACTACATAATTAATTTAGAGTTCAAACAAATTCAAAAAAATTTGTGTATTTTTTGAAAGCAATGATACAAACTTGAACTATTCATTTCTTGTCTGTTGACAATTCTATAAACAGCCAAATCAATTTTGGACATCAAGTCACATTTTTATGCGATATAGTTTTCCTAGCTGGAAATACAAGGGAAGAACACTGAAACCTTCATCATTACCTGGAAAGCTGTAGAAAAACTCATCACATATCTCATTGAAAAACATTTCCATGTCTGAAAATGTATAATGTAAAAACCGGTCCTTAAAGAGTTCAACATAGCTTGAGAGACCCATGTGCTGAGGGCTTACCCATAATCTCAAGCAGTCCCATGCCATTTAACTTTTAAAATATACAGACCTCACAGAATAGGAGATTTAACAGGATAAGTGACATAGGTAAAGAGAAAACCTGTGATGAGAAGACCATTTGGAGTGCCTAGGGGACAGGTCAGTAGGGGGCCAGTCAGTGGGGCTTCCGACTTCTGGTTTCAGCTAAGGTCGTGATCTCAGGGTCATGGAATCAAGCCCTCTGTCCAGCTCTGTGCTCAGTGGGGAGTCTGCTGGAGCTTGTCTCTCTCCCTCCCACCCCAGTCTCTCTCAAATAAAAAAACCCTTAAAAAAAAAAAGACCATTTTAAAAGGTTGAATTTTATGATATGTGAGTTATATCAAAAGGAAAAAAGGAGGTTAAAAAACAAAAAAGAGCATTCCACTGCTTTAAATGATTTAAATGCTGCAGACAGAAGCTCCCAATGATCCTTCTGGAACGTTTCATTACAGTCTGCTCTTCTGTCTCCATTCTCCCTCCTGTTCCTGTACCATGTAATACTGCCGATGGACTCAGGATTTCTCAGGTCCTCCACTGGTCTCTGGGCATCTACCAGGGTGAATTTGATTTTCTGAATCAGTCTCTCACTGAATCTTTTTTAGGAGGGAAGGGAATTTTGACTCCATGAAGCTTTGGTATCCTGACAAGTTCTCTGAGACAAAAGAAAGGGAATGGCTATTTGTTAATTGTTGGTAAGTGACAGGGTTCTGAGTATCTGTTATCCTATCGATTGTCACAAATAATTATAGCATCAAGCTGCTTCCTCCCCTACTCTAGATGAAAACACTGAAGCTATGAGTGCAGTTTCATGTTCACCCAGGATTTTTTTTTTCAGATTTTATTTATTTATTTGACAGAGAGAGATCACAAGCAGGCAGAGAGGCAGGCAGAGAGGCAGACAGAGAGAGAGAGTAAGGGAAACAGGCTCCCAGCTGAGCAGAGAACCCAATGCGGGACTTGATCCGAGGACCCTGAGATTATGACTTGAGCCAAAGGCAGAAGCCTAACCAGCTGAGCCACCCAGGCGCCCCACACCCAGGATGTTCTCTTTGGAAGGCACAGCTTAAAACCAGTTTTCTGAACTGAGCAAGGGAAAATTTACTAAAAACAACACAAAGCTCATTAAAAAAAAAAAAAGTGGCATCATTTGCTGGTACCTTTGAATTTGAACATAATCACACTTTGAATAATCCCCTGAAGAATATGTCCCTTCTAGAAGGATATTTATGGAGATGTGATTTTCCAATATTCAAAAAAAAAAAAAAGAAGAAAAAGAAGGAAACACACAAAGACTATTTTCTCACAACTGAAGATAATGCACAAACCCCTCATTGGGAAAACGAGACTTATTGCTCCTTCAGCAGCGTGTGGGCTTGCCGGAGCAAATGGGACCTCTTTTCCCTTTAACTGGACTTGTCTCAGAGTCTCATCTGCCATCCCTTCCTCCTCCTTCCAATCAATCCAGGTCAAGCAAATTTTGGTTGCATTTGCCTGGGTGCAGAAAGAAAAGCTGCAGCATCTGGAGTTATCTTCTGGGGTGCTCCTGGTATCTGAGATTTGCAAAATGAATCATCTCTCAACTGCTGCAGTCACTGATGGCTGCATGGCCAAGGCTGTACAAGAAGAGCTCAGGTTCTGAGAACTGCTCATAGGTTCTGAGAACTACTCATGGGTGTTATATCTTGGTAGAGATTGACTTGAAGACAGACTACTTGGGTTTGAATCCCAGGCTCCACCTCTTCATAGCCGTGTGAACTTAGCAAGTGACATACTCTCTCTGTGGCTATTTCCTTATCTACAAATTAGGGCTAGGAACAGCTTCCATCCCCCCAGAGTTGTGGAAAGGGTTCAATAATTTAGTACAGAAAAAGCATTAAGAATAGTGCCTGGCACATAGCATCTGTGCTATTTAAGTTCCTGTTCAAGAAATTATTAAAAAATGGATGGAGGAGTCAAGATGACAGAAGAGTAGCAGACTGAGATGACTTCAGGTCGCAGGAGTTCATGTAGATAGTTATTAAACCATTCTGAACACCTACAAACCCAACAGGAGATCGAAGAGAAGAAGAGTAGCAATTCTAGAAACAGAAAATTGGCCACTTTCTGAAAGGTAGGACCTGCAGAGAAGTGAATCTGAAGCGACAGGAAGATAGACCACCAGGGAGGGGCCGGCTCCCAGCAAGCGGCAGAGCAACGGAGCACAAAATCAGAACTTTCAGAAGTCTGCTCCACTGAGGGACATCGCTCCAGAGGCTGAGCGGGGGTGAAGCCCATGCGGTGACAGCATGGTCTCAGGTCCCACAGGGTCACAGAAGGATCGGGGGTGTCTGGGTGTACCAGAAATCGCAGGTATCAGAGTGGGGAAGCCAGCTACAGAGGTGGAGCTGAGGAGTGAGCTCAGGGTTACCTTAAACTGTGATCCATGGCACAGTCAGGTCACTGCTCCTGAAACAGGGATCCCACAAGTAGCAGATCTGGGGAGACTCACCTTCCTTCTCTGGAGTCAGAAATCTGCTGGGTTTGGAGACTCCAAACAGGGCTGTGTGCCCGAGAGAGAGAGATGCTTGGTCACAGGCCAGGTGAGCTTGGAGCGCAACAGGAGACCAGGGAGATGGGAGGGACTGAGGGGACCCAAAATCTCAGCTCCTCCAGCCAGAGATTGGGGAGGCTGCCATTTTCATTCCTGTCCTCCAGAGCTCTACAGAAAGCATTCAAGGAACAAAAGCTCCCAAGAGTGAACTGAGCAGATTACTTAGCTTGGCCCCTGGAAAGGGCAATGCAATTCCGCCTCGGACAAAGACATTTGAGAATCACTACAACAGGCCCCTCCCTCAGAAAATTAGCAAGAACATCCAATCAAGACCAAGCTCACAGATCAAGGAGAATAGGGGAATTCCAGAGGAGGGGAAAGCAAAACATGGAATTCATGGCTTTCTCCCCAAGATCTTTTAGTCTTGCAAAGTTAATTAAATTTTTTAAATTTCATATTTTTTCTTAATCTAATTTTTTTCAATTTTTACTCTTTACTCTTTTAATGTTTTTTAACTAGTTTATCTTAACAATACCTTTCTTTTAAAAAAAATCTTTTTGAACCTTTATTATTATAGTCATATTTTATCCTTCATTGTATCTAACTTTATTTTTTGTATACATATAGGGTTTTTTCTTCTAAAAAAAATTTTGGATACAACTTCTTCTAATAGATCAAAATATACCATAAATCTAGCACAGGGCTTTGTTTAGTTTCCAGCCTGAGCAAATTCTCTCCAAGTTCTTTTCTTTCTATTCCCAACCAATATATCAACTCCTTTTTTACAATTTTTTTAAAAATTTTATCTTTACAGTCATATTCCATCCCTTCATTGTATTTACCCTTATTTCTGTGTGTGTGTTTGTGTGTATACATATATATTTTTTCTTTTTTTAAAATTTTGGTAGGTAGTTTCTTCTAAGAGACCAAAATACAACCAAAATCAAGTGTGTGGCTCTGTTCTATTCAGCAGTCTGATATATATATCAGACTGCTGAATATATATATATATATATATATATATTTTTTTTTTTTTTTTTTAACTTCTTTTTACCCCCTATCTTCTCCCCCATGATTTGGGGTCTCTTCTGATTTGGTTAAGGCACATTTTTCTGGAGTCTTTGCCCCTACTTTAGTATTTTGTTCTCTCATGCATATATTCTTATCTGGATAAAATGACAAGGTGGAAAAACTCACCACAGGGGAAAAAAAAAAAAAAACCAAGAGGCAGAACCAAAGGCTAAAGACCTAATCAATATAGACATTGGTAAAATGTCAGATCCAGAGTTCAGAATGATGATTCTCAAGGTGCTAGCTGGGTTCAAAAAAGGCATGGAAGATATTAGAGAAAACTTGTCTGGAGAAATAAAAGCCCTTTCTGGAGAAATAAAAGACCTAAAATCTAACCAAGCTGAAATTTTTAAAAAGCTATTAATAAGGTGCAATAAAAAATTGAGGCTCTTACCACTAGGATAAATGAGGCAGAAGAGAGAATTAATGATAGAGAAGACAAGAGAATAAAGAAGCTGAGAAAAAGAGAGACAACTACTGGACCACGAGGGGAGAATTTGAGAGATAAGTGATACCATAAGATGAAACAATATTAGAATAATTGGGATTCCAGAAGAAGAAAGCGAGAGGGGACAGAAGGTATACTGGAGTGAATTATTGTAGAGAATTTCCCTAATAAAAAAAACAAAACCCCCATCAATATGCTGTTTACAAGAAATTCATTTTAGACCCAAAGACCTCCAGATTTAAAGTGAGGGGGTTGAAAACAATTTACCACACTAATGGACATTCAAAGAAAGCTGGGGTGGCAAACTTTACATCATATAAATTAGATTTGAAGCCAAAGACTATAATAAGAGATGAGGAAGACACTATATCATACTCAAAGGGTCTGTCCAACAAGAAGATCTAACAATTTTAAATATCTATGCCCCTAACATGGGAGCAGCCAACTATATAAACCAAATAATAACAAAATCAAGGAAATACATCGACAATAATACAATAACAGTAGGGGACTTTAACACTCCCCTCACTGAAATGGACAGATCATCCATGCAAAAGATCAACAAGGAAATAAGGGCCTTCAATGACACACTGGACCAGATGGACATCACAGATACATTCAGAACATTCCATCCCAAAGCAAAACAGAATACACATTCTTCTCTAGTGCACATGGAACATTCTCCAGAATAGATCACATCCTGAGTCACAAATCAGGTCTCAACTGGAACCAAAAGATTGGGATCATTCCCTGCATATTTTCAGACCACAATGCTCTGAAATTAGAACTCAATCACAAGAGGAAATTTGGAAAGAACCCAAATACATGGAGGCTAAAGAGCATCCTACTAAAAAATTAATGGGTCAACCAGGAAATTAAAGAATAATTGAAAAAATTCATGGAAACAAATAATAATGAAAACACAACTGTTCAAAATCTGTGCGACCCAGCAAAGGCAGTCCTGAGAGGAAAATATATAGTGTATGTATATGTGTATATATATATAAATATATATATATATATATATATATATATATATATATATATATATTCTCAAGAAACAAGAAAGGTCTCAAATACACAACCTAACCCTACACCTAAAGGAGCTGGAGAAATAACAGCAAAGAAAGCCTAAACCCAGCAGGAGAAGAGAAATAATAAAGATCAGAGCAGAAATCATTGAAATAGACACCAAAAAAATCAATAGAACAAATTGATGAAACTAGGAGCTCGTTCTTTGAAAGAATTAATAAGATTGATAAACCCCTGGCCAGACTCATCAAAAAGAAAAGAGAAGGGACCCAAATCAATAAAATCATGAATGAAAGAGGAGAGATCACAACCAACACCAAAGAAAAACAAACAATTATAAGAACATGTTATGAGCAACTATACACCAGCAAATTTGACAATTTGGAAGAAATGGATGCATTCCTAGAGACATATAAACTACCACAACTGAACCAGGATGAAATAGAAAACCTGAACAGTAAGGAGATTGAAGCAGTCATCAAAAATCTCCCCAAAAACAGGGCGCCTGGGTGGCTCAGTGGGTTAAGCCGCTGCCTTCGGCTCAGGTCATGATCTCAGAGTCCTGGGATCGAGTCCCGCATCGGGCTCTCTGCTCCGCAGGGAGCCTGCTTCCCTCTCTCTCTCTCTGCCTGCCTCTCCATCTACTTGTAATTTCTCTCTGTCAAATACATAAATAAAATCTTTAAAAAAAAAAAAATCTCCCCAAAAACAAAAGAGCCCAGGGCCAGATGGCTTCCCAGGGGAATTCTACTAAACACTTAAAGAAGAATTAATTCCTATTCTCCTGAAACTGTTCCAAAAAATAGAAATGGAAGAAAGACTTCCAAACTCATGTTATAAGGCCAGCATTACCTTAATCCCAAAACCAGAAAAAGACCCCATCAAAAAAGAGAATTACAGACCAATATCCTAGATGAACACAGATACAAAAATTTTCAACAAAATACTATCCAATAGGATCCAACAGTACATTAAAAGGATTATTCACCACGACCAAGTGGGATTTATTCCAGGGCTGCAAGTTTGGTTCAACATCCACAAATCAATTAGTGTGATACAATACATTAATACAAGAAAGAACAAGAACCACATGATACTCTCAATAGATGCTGAAAAAGCATTTGACAAAGTACAGCATCCTTTGCTGATCAAAACTCTTCAAAGTGTAGGGATAGAGGGTACATACCTCAATATCATCAAAGCCATCTATGAAAAACCCACAGCAACTATCATTCTCAATGAAGAAAAACTGAGAGCTTTTCTGCTAAGGTCAGGAACACAGCAGGGATGTCCATTATCACCACTGCTATTCAACATAGTGCTAGAAGTCCTAGCCTCAGCAATCAGACAACAAAAAGAAATTAAAGGCATCCAAATTGGCAAAGAAGGCAAACTATCACTCTTTGCAGGTGATATGATGATTCCTGTGGAAAATCCAAAAGACTCCACTCCGAATCTGCCTGAACTAGTACATGAATTCAGTAAAGTGTCAGAATATAAAATGAATGCACAGAAATCAGTTGCATTTCCATACACCAAAATCAAGACAGAAGAAAGAGAAATTAAGGAATCCATCCCATTTACAGTTGCACCCAAAACCATAAGACACATAGGAATAAACCTAACCAAAGAGGCAAAGAATCTGTACTCATAAAACTACAAAGTACTCACGAAAGAAATTGAGGAAGACACAAAGAAATGGAAAAATGTTTCATGCTCATGGATTGGAAGAACAAATATTGTGAAAATGTCTATGCTATGTAAAGCTACCTACAGGTTTCATGCAATCCCTATCAAAATCCCATCCATTTTTTTCAAAGAAATGAAACAAATAATCCTAAAATTTATATGGAACCAGAAAAGACCTCAAATAGCCAGAGGAATGTTGGAAAAGAAATCCAAAGTTGGTGGCATCACAATTTCAGACTTCAAATTCTATTACAAAGCTGTCAGTATCAAGACCGTATGGTATTGGCACAAAAACAATCACATAGATCAATGGAACAGAATAGAGAGCCCAGAAACAGAAACCTCAACTCTATGGTCAACTAATCTTCAACAAAGCAGGAAAGAATGTCCAGTGGAAAAAAGACAGTCTCTTCAACAAATGGTGTTGGAAAAATTGGACAGCCACATGCAGAAGAATGTAAGTGGACCATTTCCTTACATCACACACAAAAATAGACTCAAACTGGATGAAAGACCTCAATATGAGACAGGAATCTACAAAATCATTGAGGGGATCACAGACAGCAACCTCTTCGACGTCAGCCACAGCAACTTATTCCTAGAAACATGGCGAAAGACAAGGAAAGCAAGGGCAAAAATGAACTATTGGGACTTCATCCAGATCAAAAGCTTTTGCACAGCAAAGGATACAGTCAACAAAACCAAAAGACAACTGACAGAATGGGAGAAGATATTTCCAAATGGCATATCAGTTAAAGGGCTAGTATCCAAAATCTAGAAATAAAACTTATCAAGCTCAACACCCAAAGAACAAATAAGCCAATCGAGAAATGGGCAGAGGACATGAACAGACATTTCTGCAAAGAAGACATCCAGGTGGCCAAAAGACACATGAAAAAGTGTTCCACATCACTTGGAATCAGGGAAATACAAATCAAAACCCCAGTGAGATACCACCTCACGCCAGTCAGAATGGCTAAAATTAACAAGTCAGGAAATGACAGATACTGGTGAGGATGCAGAGAAAGGGGAACCCTCCTACAGTGATGGTGGGAATGCAAGCTGGTGAAGCTACTCTGGAAAACAGCATGGAGGTTCCTCAAAAAGTTGAAAATAGAGCTACCCTATGACCCAGCAATCGCACTATTGGGTATTTACCCTAAAGATACAAATGTAGTGATCCGAAGGGGCACTTGGACCCAAATGTTTATAGCAGCAATGTCCACAATAGCCAAACTATGGAAAGAACCTAGATGTCCATCAACAGATGAATGGATAAAGAAGATGTGGGGTGTGTGTGTGTGTGTGTGTGTGTGTGTGTGTGTGTGTGATGGAATACTATGCAGCCATCAAAAGAAATGAAATCGTGCCATTTGCAATGACATGGATGGAACTAGAGGGTATTATGCTGAGCGAAATAAGTCAATCAAAGAAAGACAATTATCATATGCTCTCCCTGATATGAAGAATTTGGGAGGCAACATGGGGGGTTTGGGGGATAGGGAAGGAAAAAATGAAACAAGATGGGATCGGGAGGGATTCAAACCATAAGAGAGTCTTAATCTCACAAAACAAACTGAGGGTTGCTGGGGGAAAGGGGGTAGGGAGAGGTTGGTTAGGTTAAGGATATCGGAGAGGGTATGTGCTATGGTGAGTGCTGTGAAGTGTGTAAACCTGGTGATACACAGACCTGTATCCCTGGGGCTAATAATACATTATATGTTAATTCAAAATTTTAAAAATCATTAAAAAATGAAAATGAATATGGATGTTCATTAAATGACTTGAAAAAATCGCTTTCCTTATATTATTTTGTTAACTCGTCTGTGCATACTCATGTGAATTAGAAATTGGTCAAAATCAATTCTTATGACCCAATTTGCTTTGCATAAAATGCAATCAGCCAGCAACCCAGAAGGAAGGATCAACAAAGATCTAACTCTTTGTGGCAAGATTGGTAAAAATGGCCTCTTGATGTCTATGATATTACCCAAAATGTCTGCAGCTGTTCAGAAGATACACACATACTCAACACATAAACCACTGCCCTGGGGAAGATGAAGCAGAAAGAAGAGAAACATGGTTTTTACTTCAGACCTTTGGGAATGAAGCTCCAGACAGGATCACTGACTGGCCCTGTTTGAACTCCAGTAGAACGAAGACTGGACTGTACCTCAGCTCCTCAAAGAGCCTCCCCCATCTCAGAGAAACCATTTAGCCCAGTATCTAGTGCATAACCATGTTTTTCTTGGAAGGAACAAAGGCTGGCTTAAATGTGTAGATATTAAATATTTATTTGCAAGGACTTCAAAAATTTCCTCCACCCAACGTTTCTCATGTTAAGGAGGAGGCCAAACGGTGCTTTGGCATTCTCCAGTGGCACCTTCTCCAAGTCCAAGGACATCTGGTCACCACCGTGTCACACTCCTGGGAAGGAATAAATCACCTGAGAGTGACAGACTGTTTCCTCTGGAAAAAGACCAAGCTTACCCAAATAGTTGTTGCTCTTGTGCATCTCGGTGATGTTGATTTTGGTGGCTCCTTGGGGGATCTCGACCACGCGGTGGTAGCCCAGGCTGGTAAGGGCGTGCTTGAACACGCCCGACACAACCTGACAGCCTGTGTTGTCGCCGCCGCACACCCCGCATTTGTCCACCACCTTGTCTGAGCCCAGGTAGTCGTCACAGCCAATGCTCTGCAGAGAGGTGGAAAACAAAAGACTCTTGGAGCACATCACAGAAGCATGGGGGGAGACGGAGAGAGGAGGGAATGGAAGATCTTTTGGTGGGTCTTGAACTGACCTCCCTCCTGCCCCCCATTCAGCTCCTGCAGTGTCCACGTGCATTCTTCCCTCACTTGACAGAGAGTCACAAAGCATCCACTCTGGGTAAGGAACTTCTCAAGGTATGTGGGATACGTACACTCCGGGAGCAAGGGGGAGGCCACAGACAGTAAAACACGACACGTAAATCAAATCAGTATGCTTGGGGGTGGCAAATGATAAGGAGAAAAATAATGGAGAGAGAAGGAATAAGGAGACCGTGGGGACCGGTCACTTGTTTACACTGGCTGGACGGTGAATTTGTCTTGAAAATCCATCCCCCTTGTTGGACTCAGAGAAGAGACCATCTGGGATTTTTTTTTTTTTAAGATTTTATTTACATATTTCAGAGAGAGCATGAGCGGGGGGAGTGACAGAGGGAGAAGCAGACTCCCCACGGAGCAGGGAACCCGACTCAGGTCTCATTACCGGGACCCTGGTATCATGACCTGAGCCAAAGGCTTAACTGACTGAGCCACCCAGGTGACCCCATCTGGGGTTTTTATATAAAGTTCTTTGGGACCATGATAAGTACTGTATCTACAATTGGGATTTGTCCCCAAGTTCTTTATTCTAAATGATAGACTGTATAAACGCTTAGCAAAGGATCCTCAGAAGTGGTACTCACAGGCCCAGTGTCTTAGGAAATTAACACAAATTTGTTGAGATCTGGGTCTCCACTGGTCAGTGGAGCTCTGAAGAAGCAGGAGCAGCAATATTTTCCTTGGCACCCCCAATGCATTTTTCCCAGGGGTAAAGGGGGAAGGGAGGCAATGGCCAGATGATCCACATATAAATAAATAAAGGGGTGATCCTTGTTCAGACAGGCCTATCAGCATTGAAAGGAACTCCACTGACCTTCTTGAACTTCCTCCAAAAAAGATTCTTCCCATTACTCATTATAAGACCTTTTAGCTTTATCATTCCCCTCCCTGTTCATGTTTTCTGTTGGGACAATTTTTTTTGCATGAAAAAAAAATTAAACCTTGGAACAAAGGGCAAGATCATTATCTTTATGCCATCCTTTCCCGCTTCTGGAGCTGATTCCATAGGGCTCACGATCATGCTTTCTGAACCTAAAATTTAGACGTGTGGTCTGAGCAAAGAATTCCGTCATGTTTCTACAGGTAAATGGAAGGGAGCAGACAACAGCTTGGACAATGCAGTACTGAGATGACAGGATCAGTTCACTGGGTTCTGGGGATCGGGAATGACACTTGAAGTCGAAATGGGATTCTAAAACTTGAGACGCATGTTTGCTGAATCACAGGCTTATGTTGGTTCTCGAATTCTAAGAGTAATCATCAGACCACATCTCAGGGGGGAAAGTGGTCAACAAACTGTTCAAAATCCACTTTGGGTTTTGTGATATATCCTTGGGTCTGTTTTTGTGGGCCTTACAGGTCAAATCCTATATGCAGAGTCAAATCAGAGGAGGTTCAGGCTTTCCCCTCCAACCTCACACTTGACTGACATCTTTCTGTAGGCACTATACCTGTACATTATTATTTCCATATTCCTGAGGGCACTTTAGTTCCTCAATAATAACTGGTCTCTTCACAAATAGCTTCTCTGTAAAACATTATTTCTGACAGTAACAGAACATCATCTCAGTATGTTCACCCACATCCAATTAACCTTTCAAAATGCCATGTTTGCTATGTATTTCTCCTCCCTCAACTATTTCTTGCCTCTGCTCCATGCACTTTTTAGTAGAAAAATAAGGAAAATGTTTTTCATGCATAATTTCCATCCCTGACCCCTTGGGTTCTCCTTGGCTTTGAAAGAAAGCAAGAAATAAACAAAATACCACAGGTCTCACCAAATTAAGGACATGCCTCTGATTGTCCCTGATGGGGCAGATGGAGAGAAAAGTGGGTCGGCACACAGTCCGTTTCCTGTCTAGCAAAGCCTCACCCTCCTTCCTTTGCATTCCTGCTACCCATGGACTCCGTTTGTCCCAGACCGAGCTCATCCTCACGGGGCACACCAGTATAGGGAACGCTGAGTACAAGGCGTGAGGTAGGAATGAACACACAGGAAGTAGGAAAGCATGTTCGCGGAATGACTTGGCTCCAGTGTAGGGTTGCTGGGAGGGATGAAATCAGGCTGGAGAATTCAGCTGAAGCGTTTAAGAATCTTGGTTTCCACGATGAGGAATGAGAATTTTATCTGACGGCATCAGCAATAACCACTGGATGTCTCAAAAAAGCAAGGGCCGTGCTCGGATTTGTTTTCTGGGTGATAGCTTTGACTGTTGTGGAGAGGGTCCCAGAGTGGGAGGAACAGATAAGCTAGTGAGTCTCTCTCATCTAAATAGAGTGTCAGGGATATTTCAAGGATAAATGAGAGCCCTCGAAGACGAGGACGGACATCCCACGAATCCTCAGCCCCCAGCCCAATTAGAATGGGATGATCATAAGGTTGGTTTCAGACAACCACAGCTAGGCTAAATGTCATTTAATCTTGTGAAACAGATATTATATTAAAATGCTCTGCACAGTTCCACCAGTGCTACCCCACACACCGGTTTCCTGCGTAGCACGGCCTCTCTGGAGGACTCGAGACATAGGAAGGGAAGATTGTAGCAGTTTTTCCTGACTGACGTTCAGATGGCCTGGAGGTTGGCTTCCGTGAAGCCTGCAGCCTCACAAGTGCGACCAAGAACTAAAGGTGACATCCTGTTTCCTCAAGGTTGGATGGTGGCTTCCTTCTGGGGTCATTGCGGAAGACATTTCCACCACCATCCATACGTTTGGGGACAACGCCCAGAAATGAATTGGGCCAGAATTCTGGCTTGCACCTTAGGAAGCTGGTCAGTTGGTCTCTGATGGGGATGACTTAAAAATGCTGGTCTGTGTCTCCAAACTCAGAGGTCTGTAGGGGTTTCAAGTAGGCACTCGAGTCTGCTGGACCCAGGTTTTGTGCTGGCTCGGCCACTTGGCAGTGCTAATCTTTGGATGTGTTAATTAGCCATCCTGAGCCTTTGGTGTTTTGTTGCTGGGGATGGTATGTGTCTGTCTCACAGCAATGCTGGGGGATCTAATGAGGTAAACATAGAAGGCACCTAGCAAAATGCCAGAATAGGGGGATTTCTCAGAAAACATGGGGTTTTGTTATTCATTGTCTTCCTATACTGGATTTCGTCAGTAAGCTATCCATTTTCAAGTAAATTCTATCATCACGTAACCACAGACCCGCTCCTATTTCTAGAACACTCCCTAGTACTTCCCAGTTGCAGACATTCTCTTCCTCATTTGGAGAAAGTCAGAAAAATCCAAAGAGCTAAGAAAAAAAGTCACCTTTCCCCATAAAGGTAAGGGGCGTTGCATGGCCCCTTCACCCTCACTGCTCCAACAGCGCCAAGTGAAAAGGGACAGGATGAACAAGGATGAACATCTGCTCCTCGATCTACTTTTATTTCATTCTTTTTTTTTTTTAACCATGTACTATGGTTACAAAGAGATATTTCCAGCTGTTACAAAGGCAAATGGACAACTATCAGACACCCTTAGTATTCTTCTAGCGATTTCTACAACATGTTGTAGGAGAATTTTACACGTTGCAAGCCATCACAAGAGAAATTGCTCAAGAATTACCCCCAATTGTGTGCCAAATTAACCTAAATAAAATTTCCTGAGGGAGATAAGCCATCTGCATAACGTGTCTGGTGGTGGATTTCACTGGGAGGAGGCCTCCGTATATCCTGGCAGGGTAGGCCGGTGCCAGGCCTGCAGATAGTATGGCTTCTGATTCCCTGATGGGAAGCAGATGTTTCTGTGTGTGCTCAGTAAACACACCAGATATGGAAACCCCAACTGGTTGGCTAGATGACACAGACAGGTAACAAGATGGGTCTTAATAATTGTGCCATCACAACAGGGTGGGGGAATGTTATTATTAAAATGATAAGTAGCTAACACCAATTTACTTTTATTTGTAGTAAGCTAATTTGTGAGAATACATACAGATGCCAGAACTTTTATTCATGACATTCTGTTGAAAGAAGTCCTTTGCATAAGGATAAATATCTCTCTCTTATTACTATTAGGAATGTACATCAATACAATCTTCCTGGAAAGCCATTTGGTAATATATACTGTTTGATCCCAATTCTTCTACGAATTTATGCTAAGGAAGTGATAAGAAAGCAGGCCAATGATTTCTGTAGGAAGCAGCTCATCACAGTTGTTATTACCAATTAAAAAAATCAGAAACATTTTAAGTGTCCAACATAGAAAAACAGTTAAACAATATATAGAAATTCTCTGGAAAATGCTGAATGGGTCTTTCTCCCATTGTCATTCTCATTAAAATCTGCCAGCACTTATGCCTGCCTGTTTGACCTTCAGTATCATTCAAGAAATATTTCCTGAGGCAACCCCTACTATGTGCCAATAAGTTGTAGACAAGGAGACATGAGGGTAAAACAAACATGATTCCTACTTATGGTTGAAATCAGTGGTTGGCAAATGACAGACCATGGGCCAAATCTGGCCCACAACCTGTTTTTGTAAATAAAGTTTTATTAGAACACAAACCTGCCCATTTGTTTACTTATTGTCTAGGGCTGCTTTTGTGCTGTTACAGAAGGGTTGTATGGTTGCAACAGAGATAGCATGGCCCCCAGCACCCAAGATATTTATGATCTGGTGCTTTATAGAAAAGTTGCCAACCTCTGGACTAAATTGGAAGGTGGACATGATCCCATGATTCAGTACAGTATATCGAGGCAGGAGGGAGATGTGCAGAGCCCTGTGTGGCCAAGACTGAGGATTGGGCTAAAGCTTCCAGATTTACCTCTGCTTGCTCTCACCTATTTCTTATATGCCACCCACTCGACTTCTCCCAATCTGTCTCGACCCTAAAACAGAAGGCAAAGAGCTGCCATCTTCTACCTCACCAGTCTTCAAGTGTTGTTGTTGTTGTTGTTGTTGTTGTTGTTGTTTTAAGCAGAAGAAACATACTTCTCAAACAAAACCTCATGCAGAAATGCAGGATTCCAACATACAAAATGAGATAGGATTTGGAAGTTCAGCATCTCACCTTCCTACCTTCTCCCTCATGACCACGGTTTCTCAACCATCGCTCTAGGGACATTTTGGGCCAGAGAGTTCCCAGGTGTGGAGGCCTTTCTTCTGCATTGTAGGATGGTTGATGACACCCCTGGCTTCTGGATGCCAGTGGCATTTCTCCCCTCAGTGGGACAAATGAAAATGTATCTAGACATTGCCACATGTCCCTGTAGTAAGAGTCACCTTCAACTGATTAAGAATCAACACTCTAGCATAATCCATAGCTCATGGGACACCAGAGAAGAGCATGATAGATCCCCCAGAAAGCATCAGAACAATGGAAGTTCCAAAGAAGCACCAAACAGCACTCTGTCCATGTCAGAATCTAATGAGCAAAGAATATTTATTATCCAGTTTTTTAAAAAACTATTTCCACACTGCAATCAAACTAACCAGTATCCTAGGGCTCTTCAAGCTTGCCATCTGACTTAATTTTAGTGTGAGCAGGATTATGTACTGGAAAGAGCATGGTGCCTAGTATGCAGTAGGTACTAAATAAGTGTTGAATGAAAGAGTAGCTGGTTGAGGCATCAAGAGATCAAAGTTACAGGACAAATTTTCTCCCTCAACTGCTCATCTCTAAGGTGTCTTCTGGTGCTGAGCTGTTTCTGAAAAAGAGAGGTACAGCCCCAATGTGAGGAATCCTGCCATGTCTAAATTCAGAGGAATTTGCCGTATGTCGACAAAATTAAATTAGAAACAGGAACCCATGGGAAACAAACTGACACTGTCATTCATTTGAAGAGAAGAAACGGTCCACGGGATGAAAGGTATTTTGGCTTCCCTAATGAAGGCCATTGTGGAACTAGTGATCTGGTTTTAATCAGGCTTATGCTTGTTGCTTTTCAGTACCTTATCCTGTTTCATTAGAGAATAGCACCTTTACCCAGTGACTTCAGTGGAAGAAAATGTTGGCGCTCTCGTCGGATAAAGTTGGGTGAGAATCAGCTGCAGTGATGTTTACTAATCTGATGAAAGAAGCCCTGAGAGGGAAACATTTCACATACTGTAAGGCAGTTACCACCCTCGTTGCCATGAGGGTCGTCTTTCTGTGGAGAGTAGGGGTGCTCCAAACTAGAAAGTGCCAATGCTTCACTTTCATGGTCTTCCTCCAGGTGGCTTAAAATGGGGGCGTGGGGGGGGGGGGGGAAATGAATGAATAATGACAATGACAACTGCTTTTATTATAAAAATGAGGAATATATTTTTTTGCATTGAATAGTAGAAACCTCTAGACTTCCCTTTACTTTTTTTTAATGATTTTATTTACTTTGTCAGAGAGAGTGAGAAAGAGAGAGCACAAGAGCACAAGCAGAGGGAGTGGCAGGCAGAGGGACAAGTAGGCTCCCTGCTGAGCAAAGAGCCCAACGTGAGCCTCGATACCAGGACCCTGGGATCATGACGCATCCTGGGATCATGACCTGAGCCGAAGGCAGACACTTAACCAATTGAGCCACCCAGGTGCCCCTCCGCCTTACTCTTTAAAATGTACTGCTGTATGGTGAATTCTCTGTTTTAAAAGAACTCTGTTTAAAATACTTGGTCAGGGTACCTGGGTGGCTCAGTGGGTTAAACCTCCGCTTTCGGCTCAGGTCATGATCTCAGGGTCCTGGGATCGAGTCCCGCATCGGGCTCTCTGCTCAGCAGTGAGCCTGCTTCCCCCTCTCTCTGCCTACTTGTGATCTCTCTCTCTCTCTGTCAAATGAATGAATAAAATCTTAAAAAAAAAATAAAAGAAATTAAAAAAAATAAAATACTTGGTCAGAACAAACACATTAAAAAATGTTCAACATCACTTGGCATCAGAGAAATACAAATCAAAACCACAAGGAGATACCACCTCACACCAGTCAGAATGGCTAAAATTAACAAGTGAGGAAATGACAGATGCTGGCGAGGATGCGGAGAAAGGGGAACCCTCCTACACTGTTGCTGGGAATGCAAGCTGGTGCAGCCACTCTGGAAAACAGCATGAAGGTTCCTCAAAAAGTTAAAAGTAGAGCTGCCCTACAACCCAGCAATTGCTATTTACCCTAAAGATACAAATGTAATGATCCGAAGGGGTATATGCACCCTGATGTTTATAGCAGCAATTTCCACAACAGCCAAACTATGGAAAGAACCCAGATGTCCACCGACAGATAAATGGATAAAAAAGATGTGGTTCATATATACAACAGAATGCTACTCCGCCAACAGAAAAATGAAATCTTGCCATCTGCAATGATGTGGATGGAACTAGAGGGTATTATGCTAAGCGAAATAAGTCAATCAGAGAAATACAATTACCATATGATCTCACTGATACGTGGAATTTAAGAAACAAAACAGAGGATCATAGGGGAAGAGAGGAGAAAAAAACAAGACAAAACCAGAGAGGGAGACAAACCACAAGAGACTCTTAATCATAGCAAACAAACTGAGGGTTGCTGAAGGGGAGGGGATGGGGTAACTGGGTGACGGGCATTAACGAGGGCACATGATGTAATGAGCAGTGGGTGTTACATAGACCGATGATGACTCACTGAACTCTACCTCTGAAACCAATAATACATTATATGTTAATTAGTTGAATTT
The DNA here is from genome assembly GCF_022355385.1 of Mustela nigripes. Taxonomy (NCBI): domain Eukaryota; kingdom Metazoa; phylum Chordata; class Mammalia; order Carnivora; family Mustelidae; genus Mustela; species Mustela nigripes. Next base: position 33,969,215 of record NC_081569.1, on the reverse strand, counting down.
AAATTTTAAAAAATGGAAAAAAAAAAGAAAAGTGATTCAAAAGAATCAAACTTAAAAAATAAAGTGTATATATATTTAGAGAAAAAGGGAAATACTTGGTCAGATTGTATGGAAACTCTATAGGGCCTCAGGAGGGGCCCATACCATGTGGGGTAGGTCTGTCAGATACTGTGGCTTGGGGTGGCCAAGGGGTCAGGACTAGGAAGTTTCCTGGAGAAAGGAGCAAAGAGACACTGTCTGCATTCTGTAAGATGAAGTTCTGGAAGCAAGTATTGGCAAAAAGGCAATGGTGAGTTGGGTTGATGACTGTGTCCTAGGATGGAGGCTGTTTGCACTCTGGTCTCATTTCTATGGCCGTCTGGGCTCAGGCAGCCTGAAGTCTACAGGTGTGGGTCCAACCAGAAGGCTCTCAGAGGACTGTGGGTGAATCCAGCACCTACCAGAAGGCAATGAGGGAGACTCTTGTTTGCATACTTGTCACTTCCTTGACACAGAGTGTCTTTCCAAATGTGCCTGTTTGCCTCTCTCTCCACAAGATGGCACCTAGAAGCCTTGGTAAAAGGGTACTCACCTAAGCAACTAATATTTTAGGAATAGGAGACAGTGGTTGAACATTTAAAGGATGGTTGTTGAGAAACACCAAAAGGGCCGGCTCAGCAATTCAGGCTGATTGCATATTGATGCTTGTTACCATAGGACTTTCCCTTCTCAAAACGTTTTTGTGGAGCATTTAAAAATGTGAGTGGGGATGCCTGGGTGGCTCACCTTCCGCTCAGGTCATGATCCCAGGGTCCTGGGATCGAGCCCCGCATCGGGATCTCTGCTCTGTGGAGAGCCTGCTTCCTCCTCTCTCTCTGCCTGCCTCTCTGCCTACTTGTGATCTCTGTCTGTCAAATAAATAAAATCTTTAAAAGAAAAATGTGAGTGAACTATTCAGACCTTTTATTATCTGATTGTTCATGACAATGCTTAGAAATCTGCATGAATGCTTTAAACATTGGGAGTTAATGGGCTTTTGGATGCCACTGGATGATCTCCAAGGATGGCTGAGACTGGCTGGCTGGGGAGATGAAGAAGGAAAAGTTCTGGGGGCTTGAGTCCCAAGGCTGTGAAGTCAGAAACGGCATACTGAAATGCTCTTTTCAGATGCTTAGCATACACAGGAGTGGAATTGGAGATGGAGAGACTGGAGGTTGAGAAGCACAAAGACAATTACATTTGGATGGGCACAGGGGGAAGGAGACCTGGATGGAGAGAGGGATTAGAATGCAGGGTAAAGGCACACTGCCGATGTTATGCTGAGGGCACAGCCAATGGACTATTCTATTGAAGGATGCTCTGTTGAAGGTGAAGAAGGGAAGACTTCTAGGTCCATGGTGTGGGAACCTGGAAGACTAGAAATGTTGCCTATTTCAACCAGAAGCCTTACAGATGCTGTGGGGGGCGGGATGGGAGGTGTGCAGACCCGTGATGGAGTCATCTCAGAGCCAGGATCTTGGTCATTACTTCGTTCACTGGATTTGGTCATATTAATTCTCTCTTTTTGGGTGGAACTTTCCTCTAACACCCTAAACATTTTCGTTTTAACTTTTTGGGTGGAAATCCTTCCAAAGTATATATATTTTTTTCTCCTCTGTCTCTCTCTCTCTCTTTTTTTTTAATCAAGAATAATAAACATTATTTGATCTTTTCTAGACCCTTGTTACTCAAGGTATAGTCCATGGACCAGCAAGCACAGGCATCATGTAAGAGCTTGTTAGAAATCCTGGCCACCATCTCAGGCTTCCTGAAATTGAAATTTGTGTTAGAGCAGCACCCTTAGGTGATTTGATTGATTTGGCAATCTCCTAATCTCCTAGAGCTTCTCTTCCTTCTGCTCTCCCGTGTTGTCTCTTTCTGTTCATTCGGTGCACATTCACACAAGGGAGGTAACATCTATAACACTACCCTTTCTTTCATAGCAAATTCCTAGGTTCAAAATTATTCACCAAAATAGTAACTGTCTTTCTCATTTGTCTTCCTAGGCATGGAAACTGCTGGTTTATCAAACTGGGAAATATTTATGACCTAAGAAAAAGCATCCTGTTCAATGGGAGATAGGATGACCCCATCCAATATCTTGCTCTTCGGTGCTAGAATGACCAAGAAATCAAATCACGATAAATTCTTCTGATTCTCTCTTTTGACCATCGACGCATCCAACACCCCAAAATAATATTCATTTCATTAAAAAATGAAGGCACTGTGTGTTCCACGCATGCTCAGAAGGAAGAAACTGGGCTGACATATTTAAACATGAAGGCTCCTTCATGCTTCTTTTGAAGGATGGCTAAGAAGAGGGTTATCTGTCAAACTCAATGTGTTCCATAACAATAATTCAGGTGGCAGCCAGATGAATAATTCTCATGCTTACAGAGAACTTTCCGACTCTTGCAACTTGAAAGCAAAAGGTAGGGCCGTGGCAGATATGACACACAGCTTCCAAGTGATCACATTAACAGTGTGCACTTGTGTACACAAATATTTAGGACATGCAACCCAGTTGGATAGATACCGCTCCTTTACCTTCTTTGGGGAAGCCTTGAAATTCTCAATTTTCACCAGTCCCTTCTTTAAACAGATCCTATTGATGGGCTTTTAAATCATGCCCCCAGATGCGTCAGCGTACGAAAGGCGAATGCTGTGATTTCAGGTAATTTTTCCTGCATGTGGCTGTGAAATTTATCTTCCCATGATGCTGCTGTCATCATGTCATCCTTCTGACTCAAAAGGCTTCCTGATGTCAGCTGTCACTTAAACAAGCTGATTATTTCCTCCCAGGCAATATGCCTGTATTTGAGTCCCTGATTCCAGGTGGACAGGAAAGCCTGGGGCAGAAGCAGCCCAAGGAAAAGCTCCAGCCCAGGTGTGGAAAACCAAGCGAAGTAGGAATTTTGAAAAGAACCCAGCCTCCTTCTGCTTCCGCAGCAAAGGTACTTTGTCAAAGCGACAGTCCATGCTAATTGGGAACGCGCATTATTAAGGATGTATTCTAATTTATTGGGTTGGTCTGGCGAGGCTAAAGGCAGATGAAGTTCGCAAAAAGCATCTGACACATGGAAGGCACCCAATACATACTATGTTTTATTTAAAGTCAAGTTAAAGACAACACAGAGGGCACATTCAGAGAAATACAAACAAATGGTACTCGTTCCTAGCTTAAACAATAGCTGCCTTGGAATGTGATTTAGTGAGAGAACGGCCTGCGTGGTCTTTGAAGAATGTGGGATGGCAACAAATATGGAAGCAAAAAGAAAAGCTTTCTCCGGCAGAGCAGAATAACCCTAGTTAAAAGAAAGCCAGAGCCAAAGTCAAAAAGTCAAAAATGCCCTTTTGACCACGATGGACTCGCGGGGGCCCATGAAAAAGGTGTCCTCTTATGACTCAGAGAGGCCTACAGAAGTTCTCGTGAGCATCAAGGAAAGCCATCAGTGTTTGCTGAGGATCTCCTCAGGTGAAAATATTTACTACCATCTTAACAGAGGAGGGAAGAGGGAAGTTCGGTGACTCCCCCACGGTTACACAGCGAGGCATCAGGATACGAGCCCATGTCTATGGAGCTCGAGAACCCAGAAGCAGGGTGATAAGATGAAGGCCAAGCTCGTGAGGAGGACACAGCGAAGAGACGGGGACTGTGGTGGTGAACAGCCCGTGCTGACAGGTGAGGAACAGGGGCTGCAGGGTGAGGGAGTGGGAACCGCTCTGGAAGGGGGTGAACACTGGGGCCACAGAGGCAGGTGTCCACGGACTGAGGACATGCAGCCTGCGGGTTGACAGGTGGTGGCTGGAAAGGCGACTTCTGAGTGCCTGCTCTTCTCTGACATTTCATGGAAAGGATCACCTTTCATGGGACAGCTCCAATTTCCCAGAAGCTCTGTGTCCTCTCTTTTCCACTATCCCCACAAAGCCCTGACACTAAAAAGTCTCCCAGCCACTCTCTCCTGTTGTCACAAAATGATTAGATGGAGACTTCCTCTCCAAGGCAGACCCAAGGGTCTAGGACATGAAATACTTTGGATGACTTCTCTTTCCAGGAGGTTCCCTCAGCCTCAGGCCTCCGGAATGTTCTCCTTTGATGAGCAGAAAGGGAACCATGAGCTGATGGATCAGGGTTTCCCCTAAGACCACCTTTCCTTGGGATTTATCTGAGTCATGCTAGTGATCCTGGGGATTTTCAATTCTTTTTGAAATCTAAGGTCACCCTTTTTGTGACTGTATCCTACATATATTTGAGGGCTGCAAAGAAATCATTGTATGATTTCAATTTCTTCAACTTGTGTGTGTTTTTTTTTTTAAGATTTTATTTATTTATGACAGAGAGAGATAGTGAGAAAGGGAACACAAGCACAAGGGAACTGGAGAGGGAGAAGCAGGCTCTCCACTGAGCAGGGAGTCCTGATATGGGGCTCGATCCCAGGACCCTGGGATCATGACCTAAGCCCAAGACAGATGCCCAGTGACTGACCCATCCAGGTGCCCCTCAACTTGTGTTTTTAAATGATGATTTAAAGAAAGAGTCCGCTCCCTTTAAGATAAAGAAACTTGTGGAAATCTTGAGCACAGGAAGGCTACAAACTATAGTTTAATAGGCATTGCTGCAGAACATTGATTTTGAGTTGTTAATGCCTCCTGTGGGTTCTGTGAGTTATCCAAGGCATGAACCCTCAGATAAGAAATGAATTGGATTGCTAGAGAAAGTATCTACTTGAACACTGGAAAATCCTTGCCTCAAGTACATTGGTAATGGTGATATGGTTAACGCAAAGCTATTGAGATAGTAACTAGCAAAATGATATATTTGCTTCTTAGGATGGCCAGGAAACCACATCGTTAGCAGACCTAAGGATGCTTGTCTTCCTCTCTGCTGCGGCTCAAAATCATCCACAAATTGACCCAGGTGTTTTAATAGAAGCTAAAGTATCAGGGAACAGAACACATGCAAAGGTGGCATAGGGCATTGATCTAGTTGGCCTTGAAAATCAAATTTGGATTTCCTTATAAATTTGGACCTTATGGGTACCAATGCCTGTCAGCCACGACCATTCACTCTCCTTGCTGAAGAAGACCTCAGTTCTTTATTTTATACAAAGATCACTAAATGGATTTGAAATAAAGGTCATCTATCCTTTGCAGAAAATATAACTTTGAAATTTCATTTCATAACAGATTTCTGTAATATTAAGAAGAGCAAAACAGCCCGTCCAATAAGATTAGGAGAGGCTTATCAGAGTCAATTCGGGCTTCTTAGCAAGGATTTCCACTAAACACAGCATGCTGGAACTGCAGAATCTTGGGAGTAGAAAAAAATCATAGAAGGCATGCGGTCTAACCAAGGTCAGAGGAAGTGCCATAGGGGTCAAGTTCCATACCGGAGCCAGCCTAGGATCCCTGCCAAGACCCTGGACAGGTCACAGGACTAATTTAACTTATAAAATGTGTCTGTTAGATGAGATAGATCCATAATTTTTAAACTATTTTAAGGTTTTAATGTTTTCATAATCCTGTTATCATATTTTCAAATTGTAAGAGTTCGAGAAACATCATCCTCAACTGTAGTTCCCACTTAACACACTGGAGGCAACTGTACTAACTTACTTTTGTGCAGCCCTCAGGACAAACTGCTCCCATTTTAATGTAATCTAAGAGACTACCTGTCTAAAATCCACAATTTGTTGTCTGCCTTAATCAAGAACTCCTCAAGAGTCGTAAACTGAAACAAAATTAAGAAATGAACTGGGGGGCAGGGGCGCCTGGTGGCTCAGTCGGTTGAGCATCTGCCTTCAGCTTGGGTCATGATCCCAGGGTCCTGGGATTGAGCCTCGTGTGGGGCTCCCTGCTCAGCAGGAAGTCTGCTTCTTCCTCTCCCTCTGCCCCCCCCCCCGTTGCTCCTGCTCTCTCTCTCTCTCTAATAAATAAAAATCTTTTAAAAAAAAATAGTTAATCAGATTTGAAAATGGCAGTAACTCCATTGATTCCCTTCTCCCTCCTAATGGTGGTTGCTCTTCCAAGAGAACCATTTTCCCTGAGTTTTCTATGTATTCTGCTGCCATCGGTAAACTCATCGTGTTGTTACCTCTTTTCACCTGAACCCCTAATTCAAAAGATGGCTCTCTTGAGGAGACCTTTAGGTGTTGGTGTTTTCCAGCTAAAGTCCCTGGGTTATACTGGAAAAACATTCTGTTAATTATTGTCTTTTCTCTTTTTGACTCATTGTCCAGGAAACTCAGGAAAGAGATTAAGGGAGGAATGCCCTCATTTCTCAAGGAACGAAACCTCAATCTGTAAAGCAGTTTTGAGGGAGAGACTCGCTGTCATCCAGAGCTCTTCTCTGAGGAAGCTGCTTACAAGTGAGAAATCCCTGGGCAGAAGGGAGAGCTGGGCCAGGTCCTCTTTCCCTCAGCGATGTCATGGGAGTCAGAGAGCTGGGAGCTCCTGATTCCTGGGGGACCAGCTGGGGTCAGGGGATAGAAGACACAGTGACGGACCACTGGCAAGGGCTAAGCAAAGTAAAATTTCTCAGTGCTGGGCTCCACAACCAAGAGCCAAGAAAAAGCCAAGAATTCAGAAGCAGAAGATGCTGGGAGCTTCAGTCCAGTGATGAGAAAAAGAAATTACTGGAATGAAATGAAATGGAGGAGGAGTAGGAACTGACATTTGTGGGGCACCTCAGGATTTTATTTATCCGTGTTTCATTTCATCTTTTTACTAGCCACGGGTCAGCTATTGCCTGTTCCCCGTTTTACTTCAGTGGAAGAACTGAGGTTCAGAAAAGTTAACCGACTTGGTGGAGGTCACATGACAGCCCCAGAGGATACCCCGGTCTGTATGCAAAGCCCACGTGCCTCCCATGCTACCTGGATAAACAGAAGGTGATGAGCAGAAGCCTCACGGCAGACAGATCTCCCTGAAATCTGAGTTCGGACCCTGCCATTTGCCATCTGGGTGACCTTAGGCAAATTCCTTAAGCCAGTGAAGCCTCAGTTGCCTTATCTATAAAATGGGCATATAGTAGAACCTACCTGATAAGCTTTTAAGAGTCAAATGAGATCATACATGAAAACCGCATACACTTAAAGTGCCATGTAGTAAAGCACCTAATAAACATTAACTCCATCAACCTTATGATTGTGATTATTTTCAATATCCCCTTCAATCCCACGTCCCCGCTCCGAACCCCACGGCTGGGAAAGAATCAGGAGTTTATTTCTCAGATAACTGGCGATCTCTACAGAGTATGTTTTTGATTCTCAAACATTTGGTAACCACAAGATCATGTGTTCCGACCAATCCATGATGGGTTTCCTTTAGAAAAAGGCAGATACGAAAGAAAATAGACAAGGCTTTCAGCCTTCTAGCAAAGTCACGGTTGTAAATTGGCCCATTTTTACGTTCTCAGAAAACCAAGCTGCTATCATCAGACCATCTTCTCACATGATTACTTTTCCCAGAGAGCTTTTCATTTTCCAGGGCGCCTCACACACACACAAAGCGCATGTGTGTGTGTGCGCGCGTGTGTGTGCGCGCGTGTGTGGGTTCCCACCCTATAAATCTCTCGCTTGGCAGAGAGTGTTGATGGTTTCTGTGAAAGGGTCTTTGTGTCCCTTTTTGTCTAAAGGCTTTTTCATTAGAAGCCTGGAAGTCAAGGTAAGCGCTGCAGGGATTCGAGGATCTCTTGGCTTTTCTCTCACGTCCAAATTATCTCCTGGAAAAATAAAAGTCCTCCATTCTCTGCCCTCGGTTAAAAGAAGTGACAGCTGGGAGAGCTTCAAATCTGGCCTTAATTAATGGGCACTGCACAAATGTGACCAAAGCATATTTGCAGAGAAGAGGCTTTAAATAGCATCAAATGTTTGTGAGCACGAGGCCATGCGATGGCAGGAAATCTCTGACCATCTTAATGGGATCAGGCTTTTGTGTGCAAACAATGGCGAGCAAACCACAGGCCAGCTGACAGCCATTAGAATAGCGTTCTCATCTGTGGTGGTGTGTGAAGGCTCTTAAATCACCACTCATCAAGACAGAGGAACATGAACTATGGCGTGAGGTAACTATAATAAAACTGGGTGCCCAAAGGAGTGGCCTCCACGCCGGTGCTTGTACAGTTTACCCAGAGTGGTCTTCCCCTTGAACTTGCGGCTGCCGTGGCCATACAGGAGCATTAGATCCTTCCAGAAACTCTGACCTTCACCTCTGAGGCTAGTGTTTTCCACTCAGTTCTGACCAATCTTTCTTCGACTTGTTCTTCCCATCCCCTCAGTCCTCAAGTCACTGTTCTTCTTTGCTCACATTTTCCATGTGAATTATCCCCCAGTGGAGACTCCTTCTCTCAGATCATATAGGAATTTAAGACTGTCCCTTATCCGGTTGCGGCCAAAGTTCCCAATGCACCAATGGGCTGCAGATGTGTTCCTACTTACCTAAACACTTATACTGAAGATGGCCAAGACCTCAACACGTGGGCATGATGTGCACTGATGCATTTCAGATACTTTCATTTCTAGATACTGATCTAGAAGCTGGTGATGTCTACAAGAAGACTCCATGTACTCAGGAAACTTCTAGAAGCTATCCCTGTCCCTGCTGGCTGAGCTACGTTGGGTAGGGAAAGCCCTCTGCTGGGTGCTTTACTTATGTGATTCCACTTAGTCCTCAGAACAACCCAGTAAGGTGGCTGCTATTATCCTTTCCTTTGATCAATTATAAAACTAAACTGTGAGTGACAGTGCAATCAGACAACTCTCCCCCAGCCAGGGAGCTGGTGAGCACAGAGGCTGGACTAAAATTGGGCTTATCTGTTGCTAAGTCCCACAGCCTTATCCATTATTCTGTGCTGACTTTCCTCTCTCATCGTTTGGCTCCCAGGCTATGGAGGAAAACAGACAAATAAATTCACAATTACTGATAATTATCGTCTAGCAGGAAACTGAACTAATAGGAAGACAACTATTAAAAATCTATACCAGTACCCAAGTAAGCTGTATGTTCAAGGAGCCAAAATTTGTCCCTTCAAGAGAAATACTGTTCTTTTTTTTATATATCTTATTTTATTTAAATTCAATTAATTAACATAGAGTATATAATTAGTTTTAGGAATAGTTCCGTGATTCACCAGTTGCATAGAACACCCAGTGCTCATTACATCACGTGCTCTCCCTCCTCAATGCCCATCGCTCAGCTCCCCCATCCCTCTGAGAAATACTGTTCTTGATTTTAAGTCACCGTGTTTCTCCAGCTCCACCTGTCTTCGCCCTCAGTGGAATCACTGTCACAGGAGGAGTTGGTCATCTGTACACCTGACTTAGAACCAGAATCTGAAGAGTAAAAATTTAGGGGCAATGCAACAGAATATTCCTGGAAACTATTTCCTGTTGAGAGTCCACAAATGCCCAGGGCTTCCGAAAAGTTTGATTTTGGTCTTTTGGTTGCTTTTCTTCCCAAAGTCCTTTTTCCTTTCCTGTCCCATCTTGACCCTCAAAGAAAAGGACAGGCTCTGGGGTAAGTTGCTGAATTGGGAAGACCTGGCATGAAGTGGGTGTCCCAGTAATGGGGAGATGTGGTACAGCACTAGGCTTGGATAAGAGCTGAAAGAACCCCGATTTCAACCTCCTCTCACTTGTGAACTAGACTTTATCATCAGCCTCTGTGTCCTCAGGAGAAAAATTCACATGTAAGCTGTTTGTATAGTCTTCGTACTAATATAAATAAACAAGACCCTACATGAGATGCAAAAAAGAAATTAATCGGGACCAGGCAATGTTTCCAAATCACTTACAGTACTTGCTGGGAAAACAAAACTTTATATTTAAAACATAACAGAAAAAAAATGTTCAATACTTCAGTCCAAGATATATAAACTGTGGACAGAGGAGTTCATTCAACTAATACTTAGAGTGACTTGAAAACACGCAGACATTTAAAACACAAGCAAGGGAATCCAGTCAACACTCTTTGGTCGTGGGAACCAAAACTAACAATTCTGAAACACTGGGAAACCACAGGGTGGCCAATGAAGTAGGCTCTGGCCATATGGCTTTTGGAATTCACCCTGTTGGTTGCAAAGACCCCCTGGAAACTTTAATCAGGAGTCACATGAGCCTAGTGACTCCTGAGAGATGTTAGCTGGGTGGCAGAGCAAGGCAGACCTGCCAGAAGGAGTGACCAGTGGCACAGAACTCAATACCAAAAGAGATGGGAAGGAGCATGCCACATTGTCAAAAGACACTTCCAAGGAACAGGAAACAGGACTTCTTGACCCACTAGATGCTCACAGAATAAATAATGACAGTGGCTAATATTTTGTGAACGCTGCACTCAACGAGTGCCCCTATGAGGTGGGCATGATTATTATCCCCATTTTACAGATGGGGACACTGAGGCCCAGAGAGGTAAAATGGGTTATTTCTCTAAGAGCTCTCAACTAGTAGGACATGAGAACTGAATATAACCCTACTGACTCCTAAAGCTCATGCCCTTAATCTGCCTGTTGTGGTAGGAATCAGAATGCAAACTGAAGGGAGACTTTCTAGTTTGGGATGTTAGGTGGGATGACAGCATCCTGAAACCCGGAAGTCTGACATTAAAGCAGCCTATTCCTTTTCTTATACCTTTAGAGGGATAGAGGATTTATGTACCACAGAGGAAAATTGGGGAGGGGGGCATCATGAGACCCTCAACGTTATCCTGCTGAAACCATTTCCCTACCTTTGGAGAACTGGAGCCAAGTGGTCAAGAAGGACTGACTTCTCAGCATCAAGGCTGCTTCCCCTCTTGGCCCATATTTTCTTCCTTAACTCTACCCGTCGGCCTCAAAGTCTCAGCTCTCCTTTTCCTTCTTAAAATCTCCAGGACGCCCTCCACCCTGCAGGATACCTCCTCTCACTGCCAGCTATGGGGTGTTACCAGCCTGCCCAGCCCTTCCCAGCATATCTGAGAGCTCTACCAGCCACCAAAGATTGCACCAGAAGGACCAATCGCAGACTTAGGTTGTTTGTCGGTCTTGGTGTTTCCCGTCTGACTCCCAGAGTCACACTGCTCATTTCACCCCTTGGATGGAAGTCATGAAGTGCTCTCTCTCTTAACCCGGAGTGTAGATTAGAGTCACTTAGGAGGCCTTTAAAAGCTCTTGAATTGATTCCTGGCCATACCTCCAAGACTCTGACTGACTTGGTCTGGCATGCCTGGCCATTGCAACTTGTTGAATACCTCTCAGGTGATGTTAACATCTACTGCTCCCACGACCCTGCCTCTTAGAAGGACCCTGTTCCAAGTCATCTCATGCAGCGGTGTCTGTCTCTGGGGAGGTCTATTGTGCTCTGCCCTGGGGACATTTGGAAATGTCTGGAGACTTTTTTTATACAGATTCTTCCTCCCTCCCTCCCTTCCTTCCTTCCTTCTTCCTTTGAGAGAGAGAGAGAGCGAGAGAGCGAGAACAAGCGATTGGGGGTGGGGGTAGAGGGAAAGGGAGAAGCAGGCTCCCCGCTGAGGAGGAAGCGGGATTCGGGATTGGATCCCAGGACCCTGGGATCATGACCTGAGCCGAAGGCAGACGCTTAACCGACTGAGCCACCCAGACACCCTGTCTGGAGACATTTTGATTGTGTAATTGGTGGAGTCAAGGGGAGAGTATCTGGCAGGTAGAGGCCAGGGATGCTGCCAAGCATCCTACAGTGCATGCGACAGCCAGCCCCCTCAGCCAAAATGATTGGTCCAAAATGTGAACAGTGCCGCTGTCAAGAAACCCTGTTCCACCCAAACTGGCACCCTCGTGACACACACTAGTACATTTGAACACCCTTGCACCTCGGAGGCAATGCTCAGTGCTGCAAGAGACCCTGGTTGGAAGGTCTCATTCTTTCTGAGGCTCCTTCTTTCCTGGACAGTCTGACTTCTATTACCCTTCTGGAAATGTTGCGGCGAAGGGTGTTTTGCCATCTCCTTTCGGACTTTGTGCCTGAAAGGTCGGAAGGAACCTTTCTCTCTCTTCAGGGGAGGGGATCCCGCTTTGTAGTTCTACGCACAGAGTCATGCTAGAATGCTCGCACCTCTTTCATTACATAAAGTTCTCAAAGGAAGCATGACAAGAAACAAGAACCCTGAAATTGGGGGTAAAATATAAACAAATGTTTTGGCTGATGTACTGCACATTTTTTAATCACAAAGTGTGTTTTCAGAGCGTACTGAGCCCTGCCCAGAATGGCTCTAATTAAAGATCAAAGGCAGTGCCGTGACAGGCAGAGCAGAACACTGGGCCAACTCCACATCCCCTGCCCCGCCCTGGAAATAGCCATGTGGTCATCCGTTCGCCTCAGAAGCACCATTTCAGCAAGCAGTGATTAAAGGAGGGTTTTTGTTTTGTTTTGTCTGTTTATTCTCTCTCTCCCTCTCTCTTTCTCTCTCTCTCTCTCTTCTTTATTTGGAGGAACATTAAAATGTGGTTAGAGAGCAACACGTTTTCAGAAAAGTCAGAAAGTGACTGCGAGCAAAGACACAGTTTGATGCTCAGAAAGTGTTCCCACTTTTACTGAGAGATTCCAACTTGAGGCAGGAGGAGGACAGCCACCCAGGGGGGATAGAGGCCCCTCTCTGAGCACACACAGGGCATGACCCCATCAGCCAAGGAGCCAGGAAGGGTCCCGGATCCGAGCCGTCTCCTGTCACCTGGAGGAAACGGGTCCCTGGGAGCGAAATGTCCCCGAAGTACTTCTCAGGAGGCAAGCGCACAGGAAGACGGCTCTAGCAGTCGCCTACAAGATGGAGTTGCTTGGGGATGGGATGGGGTGGGGTGGGGGTGGGGAGTAAGTGAACAAAGAGAAGCTTACAGAGAGGCTGACGCAACAGTCTAGGTGTGGGATGTGAGTTCAGGGGCCAGGAGCTGGATAAATAAAAGAAAAACCCAAGGATGAACGTCCCAAGGGAATAGCCTGGAAGTCCTGAGAATCTTCTTATGTATCATAACCTCTAGAGCTGAGCTTCTCAAACTCCCCTCACCAAGACGTAAGCAATGGAGGTACAGCCAGAGAGGTGATGAGAGCTAGGAAGGAACCGAAAGGTGGGCTTGTGGTGAGGAGTACTTGGGGAGGACGCTTTAGCATTGCTAGTCAGGGAGGGTGATGTCGGAGTGTGGCCTGAAACACAGGAGTCATCCTTGGGAGGACAACGGAGGCAGCTCAGAGGCGGAGGGACAGCTGGGGAAGGCCCTCAGGGTTCCCCCCGGCGCTCCGTCTTGAAACCTGTCAATGGTGTTTGATGTGACACAGCTCAGGTCCCCTCCCCTGTCTGGCTGCTCTCCCCTGGATGAGGGCCAGTTTGTCACAGGCCCCACTGAGATGGGTCCCAGTGATCTGAAGCCAGTCACCGCGCTGCGGGCTGACTAGGCAGAGGGAGCCCGGTCAGGACACGTCTATTCATGCAGACGGAGCCTCTGTTCGTTCTCTGGCAGCTCTGCTGCCTTGTTTATTCACAGTGAGCCAACCTGGTGACAGATTGGACAGAGAGCCTGACAGAGTGAGAAAAGTCAGGGTATTGCAAGGGTTTGGGCCAGGAAAACTGTGAGGTAGCCATGTAACCAAACCCCACAATTGGTGTTTTGGTTTAGGCTCAATCCCCTAGATTATAAAAGTGCCTTGTTTATCTTTGCATTTCAAGTGCCTAGAGCAGTCTCCAGCTTACTGCGGGCACTCAATAAATATTAGTTGAACGATGAGATTGACCGGCCCTGTTTCTGTCACTGCCGGCCAACATAGGCAGAGACTTCCCAAACATGTGTGGATGCTGGGGAATATCTCCCTGTTCTTCTTTGGTTTTCTTACTTGGAAAATAGAGTCATCAAATCCATGTATAGTCTGACTCCCAAACAACTTTATCAAGATTGTCTATACCACAATGCTCAAAGTGCCTCCCGTAGACCAGCAGCATCAGCATTACGCGGTTCTGCTTACTAAATGCAGGACCCAGGACCCCCTGAAACAGTACCTGCATTTTAACAAGTTCTCTAAGAGACTCCCGTATGCACGCCAAAGTGGGAGCACCCCTGGTCTCTGTCCAGATGGGCTCTGCCTGGGTCCTGTTGGTTCAAATCCTGGTTCTGCTCCTTAGGCGTTGGGCAACCTCAGGCAAATTATTTAATTTTTTCGGGTCCCTAGTGTCTTCCTATTTAGTATGGGGATAAGCGATGCCCTGGGTTGCTAGGAGGCATTAAGGAGGTTGTGGGTATAGTACTATCCAAGGCAGAATCTGGAATCTGGAAGGGCCCCGGGAATGTTCCGCATGTGACCCTTTCTGAAACGTCTTCTTGAGTGCACAATCAGCTAGCAACCCTCACTTACATTTCAAGTCCATTTTCAAAATTGAATTCCTGTCTTTCCCTAGAAGAGGCTGTGCTTGAAACCTCCATGTGATTTTTTTCTAGCAATGGAAGACATACGACACCACCAGAAACATCCTTCCTTACTCTGAACTCAAATCTGTTTCTCTCTGCCTTCTGGGACCAGAGAGTATGCTGGAAATAATCAGTAAGCTGGCCCATTCCATGGGGATTCTCTCAATATAAGAAACACATCCCTCTTGCCGCTTACTATCCTTTCCCACCCAGCTCCAACAGGCAGTCCTCAAGGATTTCTGGAATCTTCTCAACCCTGCTCAAGCTCCCCTGATGGCCAGTTATTGGCTCTTTATTGATAAATACATGTCCTAAAAGCTAACCCTATTTTTTAATCTAATGAAAGGGTTTATATGTAAGTTCCAACTCTCCCTGAAAGGGTTTTCAGTCTTCACCAGCCTTTTGCTGCCCGAGTCAGCGATCCAGAAAAGGCCAAGGCCAGGATGAAGTACTTTGAACACTAGTCCCAGATAAAGATGTCAGAGAGTTTTCATCCTACACAAACCCACAAGGGCTGAGCATCTTGCTTCTTGAGGCCCCCTTCTTAGAACAAACAGAATACACTGGTCACAGGAGGGGGCACTTCAGTCCCGTCCCCTTTACATAGATAAAGTATTCCTTTTTTTTTTTTTTTTTAAGATTTTATTTATTTATTTAACAGACAGAGATCACAAGTAGGCAGAGAGGCAGGCGGAGAGGCAGGCGGAGAGGTGGGGGAGAAGCAGGCTCCCTGCTGAGCAGAGAGCCGGATGTGGGGCTCGATCCCAGGACCCTGGATCATGACCTGAGCCCAAGGCAGAGGCTTTAACCCACTGAGCCACTTAGGCGCCCCATACACAATGTATTCTGACAGTCCTCTGGCTCCAAGATAGGATGTCTCTTTGACCTTGTATAGCTTATGGGGCACTATTCTCTTAAATTACCCAAATGAATACCCTTCTATCCATGTTAGATGAGCATCTAAACAAATTGGGTGCCCAAACCAACAGAAGACTTATACAGACCACTGACCACTACCTAAGCTGATACAGTAATAATAATACAGTAATATGCCCCACTCCCCTCCCCCAACATAGTAGGCCTAGATGATTTTACAGGTAAGTTCTACTGACTGTTCAAGGAACAGATAATCTCCATTTCCTAAGTCATTCCTGAGTACAGAAAAAGAAGGGAAGCTGCTCATTTCATTTAATGACATTTAGCCTATCCTTGATTCCAAAACTAGGTAAGAACAAATGAAAGAAAATAATAAACCTATGTTGCCTACTTTAATAAGCACAATCTTGAATAAAATATTAGCTAATGGAATCCAGTAGTGGATTAAAAAGGTAATAAGTATAATCAAGTGATTTTATCCCTGAATGCAAGGATGGCACAGAATTTGATAGATCAATGCATTTATTCCATCATTGGTACTAAAGAAAAATATCATATGGGCATCTCAAAAGATGCAATTTAAATAGAGCATTTGTTGAAATCCAATTCTTATTTAAGATCTAACATTCCTAGAAAAAAACTTAGAAAGATGCTTTCTGAACCTGAAAATGGTTATCTCCCAAAACGTACCCAGAAAAAACACCACTCTCAAAAGAGAAATGGAGACATATCCTTCTTAGGGTCCGGGGAAGACAAAGATGCCCACAGTTACCACTTCTCTTCAATAAGATACGGGGTTCCCGGCCAGGGCAATGACACACAGAAAGGAAATAAGAAATGTAAGGACTGGAAAAGAAAAGACAAGATTGCCATTGTCTGCAGATGATATGTTTTCTCTACTATCCCAGTCTCTGTGCCTCTTTCTACATTAGGGCTCTGTCATCTGTCAGTTTCTGCCCATCTGACTGCAAGCTCCCTGGCTTGCAGTCAGATGGGCAGAAGGCACAGGGTGATTCTTCCTGTCTCTGCACTACTACCATTGACACAGTGCTTAGAATATAGTAACTGCTCAATCAAGGCTTATTGTGTGAATGAATAAGACCCCTGCTTGCCTGCTCCCATTTATTTGTTAACCATCAAGATAAACACAAGAATCATCTACATTTGAGAATGATGAGTAAGGTGATGAATGTAAATAAGAGGAAGGGAAAGAAGATCTATGAGTCTCTGTGGTTTTTCATAATCCCTACCCCTGCTTTCTCGTTCCTAATTCTGTCCTGTGTCTTTTTGTCTTTTTTTTAATTATTATTATAAGAATGCAGAGTTTTCCAACATCTCTTTACCATATTATTCCTAGATGATAGTCCCCAGTTCCTCTAAGAAGATTTTCATTCTGAGATTTAACCCACTGAAGAGTTCCAATATGTCCAATAGCTGATCTCATTCCTAAAGATTCCCATAGAATAGACTGATTGATCAGAAGTCTCCAATGACCCATAAGAAAGGGGTTCTCAAACTCTGGTGAATTTTGGAGGCTGTTAAAAAATAAGTATGCCTGGACCCCACTCCAGCCACCAGGAATGGGATTCTTTAGTGAGGTGAAGTCCAAGTATGCATATATTTTGTGTGTATGTACCTAATATTTATCAAGATCAGCAGTTGTATAATGGAGAGTTCCCTAGGTGATAGTAGCACATGGTTTTGTCCACACACCTCCTCTCTGCAGGTAAGCCCAGTAAGGTCTTCTTGATGGACTTGAAGGATGACTTCATGACACCATCGGAGTTGGATTCCTGGCCAGAGTTGACCCTGTCCTTTCCCCAATTTGAAGCAAGAAGTGCAGACTAGACTTCTTTTATGAACAAGGTATCATAAAAAAGATGGCAGGTGTGGAAACAATATTGGATTTACACATTAACACCAAATGGGTCAAAACAGTGTTCCAATTAAAATACACACACCAAGTGCCTCCTGTATTGATTATCTTCATCTAGAACTAAGGCCACCCTTCCTTGGCAAAGAAATGTACTGACAGATTTATTGGGTGTCTCCTCTCCATCAGAAAGCACTTTAGAAGAGAATATGACTTACGGTGTTTACAGACTGAGGAGCGGGTAATTCAAAAATATGATCTGTTCCTATGTTTTGTTGTAGTGATGCTGTGTGGTGTGATGGCAAGAAGCCCTTCAGGATTGAGGCTACGGACTCACAGCTGAGTCCCTCCCCAAGACCTGTCATCAGCATAAGGGAGTTGCTTTGCTCCAAGGTGACCCTCCCTTCCTGGGGAGCAGCCAGCAACCACTGACTGCTTAATGAAGGAGTAGAGGGGTCTGGCCCCCTTGCCTTTATCGGGACAATCTGAAGGGTCATTCTAACTCCAGTGCTCCCTATGAGATCAGCTGAAGCCTCGGTCCATTCCTGCACCCCTCCCCTCTCATGGATATTGTTCCCAAGTACTCTCTCCAGTAAGCCTCCTGCTTCCAAATCCCAAAGTCTATTTCCTGAAGAACCCAACCTATGACATCCATCTGGTTCACGTTGTATGATTCTCTGGTTGGGTTTTAAAATACCAAAATACCTCTTAAAATACTGGGTCTTAATTACTTAAGATGTACTAATATCAAGTACAATGCAAAACAAATGTCGGCTAGTCCTCATTTGTACCCTTCACATGGTTCTAATTTTCTTCTCTTATAGCATGGGTTCAGGTATCGGGAGACTCTCACGCTACCAATTACTTAAGGGAAATCATTTCCTTTTTCTAAGCCTCAGTTCCTTTATCTGTAAAATGGGATTGATAATAGTATATATCCCATAAGGTTGTTGTGATGGTAGGA
Organism: Mustela nigripes; assembly: GCF_022355385.1. Classification (NCBI taxonomy): domain Eukaryota; kingdom Metazoa; phylum Chordata; class Mammalia; order Carnivora; family Mustelidae; genus Mustela; species Mustela nigripes. The sequence goes on along the minus strand of NC_081569.1, from coordinate 33,951,086 downwards.
GAAGAATAAATGAAACAAGATGGGATTGGGAGGGAGACAAACCATAAGTGACTCTTAATCTCACAAAACAAACTGAGGGTTGCTGGGGGGAGGGGGTTTGGGAGAAAGGGGTGGGATTATGGACATTGGGGAGGGTATGTGCTTTGGTGAGTGCTGTGAAGTGTGTAAACCTGGTGATTCACAGACCTGTACCCCTGGGGGTAAAAATATATGTTTATAAAAAATAAAAAATTTAAAAAAAGATTAAATAATCAATGTAAATCATTTAGCAACAATATCTGACACGCAATAAGCATTCAATAAATGGTAACTGTTGTTATTAATGCCAGAGCACTGACACCAGTCCAGTGACCTTCTTTGATACATTACCCAACCATCACCTAATTTCTTGCTATTTTAATAGAAACAAGTCTTCCTGCACCTCAGTTTTCCTTATCCTTCCATTTCTATTCAATGCCACTGAATTATTTTCTTACAATATTGCTTTCATTATATTATTTCTCCACTCAAAATTCTTCAGGGACACCTAATTACCCAGACCTTCATCAATTGGCACTGCTATAGTCATCCATCGATCATTCCAATGGAGAAAACTCTTCTTTATTGTCTTTGAACCACAGCTATGTCTGAATTCCTCTCACTTATTATTAATTTTTCACTTATTTTTTTTAAATATTTTATTTATTTATTTGAGAGAGAGAGAGAGAGAGAAAGAGCATGAGAGGGAAGAAGGTCAGAGGCAGAAGCAGACTTCCCATGGAGCTGGGAGCCCAATGAGGGACTCAATCCCAGGATTCCGGGATCATGACCTGAGCCGAAGGCAGTCGCTTAACCAACTGAGTCACCCAGGTGCCCTACTTATTATTTTTTTTAATCAATCCAAACTCAGTGTAGCTCAAAGTGGAACCCCTCAATCAAAATTCCTTTCAATTTAAGTCCACAGCTACTCCTGTCCTCAGCCTTCACTTACCCTAACACTCTTCCATGCTTCCAATACTGCATAGTTAAAGACATTCTTAAAGTTCTAGATTTTCCTCAGGTTTCGGTAATTGGGTCAAAAAATCCCTTGATAAGCTCTTCATCAGGAACTCCTATAAAGGCTGCTATTCTGAGGGTCCTCATTGGTCCTTGGGTGCATTTCACATCATTAAAATTTACAAAAGGCTGACAGTAAAAAATGGAGTAGACATCTCAAAAAAAAAAAAATAAGATTTAGAAAAAAAGTGACTCCCACCTATAAATAATACACAAGACCAAATGCTGAGCCGTGATGAGGTAATAAGACATATGGAATTTGTCTAGAAGGAGTCGACTGGCTTCCAGATTTGGAGGTTTGATGCCTCTGAGTTATTTTTACTGGTAGAGATTCCATTTTATGAGTAATATCTGGAGCATGGTATCAACAGTCAACAGTTCACAAACTCTAAAAAGTCTCCCAGCAGAAAAGGTTTAATTAAGCTTGACAGAAACGATCTAGCAGCTTTCCTAAGTAATTGCTATTACCCAAAATAGGACCGACTCATAAACTGCATGATTTCAGAAATGATGAATCAATAAAAATGTTTATAGAAACAGCATTTTGATTAATTCCTTCAGACTAACAAATTCATGGCACATGTGATAAACTGAGATTTCTACTGTCAATTAGGGAAACCCAGAAATCAAACCCAGCCCTTGAATACTGCCTTTTGGATAACTGGTCCCAGATTTTGGCATTGGGAGTCACTTTTTAAGCAGCAATATCAAGACCAACTGCACCACACCTCTGGGCTGTATTCTTGGGACAGTCAAGTTCCATATCGCTCCAGTTCTCAGCCACACTAAGAGCCATGGTGAGACTGACTACAGATAATGCGTGTTGTGATCATTATGATGAATCAAGCAACAGGTCACCCACACACCCATAACTAGTGGCTCCTTTTTATGCATATAAGCTCAACAGCAGCCGAAAATCACTACCAGTTACAATCAAGCAATATCTCCTCTAGAACTAGGATAAGAATTAACAGGACGTTCCATTTATCTAGAGTACAAAGAATAAATATGTTCTGTTCTACGGCACTATACTCATAGCAAATAACCTTTGCGTTCCCAGAAGAATCCAAAGGACCTTTGAAGTCGTCAACAAATACGAAATTATTTTCACTATCATTTTAGGGTCCAAACATATTATTTGAACATAATCCACGGGTGACAGCTAGAGTAAGACTCAGCTGATCAGAGTATCAGGGCCTTAAACATCCCAATGGAAAACTGTTTAATAGGTACATTACCTTCATTCCCATAAACCATCTTGGTTTTTTTTCCCCCATACCCTCTATAGTCACTTCATATCTACACAAAATAACTAACCAGAGAGCAGAAATAAAGTTAATGTATCAGAGCATCTCAGGGCTGAAAGGGACCTTCAGGGACACCCAAACTCATCTCTCCTCTGGGACAACTGTCCTAGCAGCTCCCGGGCTGTATTCTGTTGACATTCTCTATTGAAGTGACGAGGATGGTATACTCTCATTTTCAGTCAATATTTGGGCAGGAATTTTTCATTTTTTCTGTGGAAACTCTTGGCAAAATAGCACTTACTACGAGCACCTTCTCTTGCACTTACTGCTGCATTTCATAGGAATTTAAATTGCCATCAATGTAATACTCTGGTTTCTTTTCAAACAGCATAAATCTTTCACCTTTTAAATTACTGTCAGTTTTAAGTTTTCCTCTGATGTTCTAGATGGTAAAATGTGAAAAAAAAAAATGGGCACTTTAGAATAGAACACATGGTCGTTTTAATGTTTAATCATACTTGGAAAGAACAAGAAATCAAAAACACGCAGGATACTGCCACAAAAGGCTCCAGGAATCATCTAGTCTAACAGCTCATATTCCCATCTTTAAAGACCAAGAGATTTCAAGCCAGGGGTTACTTGCCCAAGACGATACCATGGTGGGTAGCTGATGGGGAGGCTGGAAACACAGCTGGACTTCCACCCCACCCACCCTGCTACTTTGTACCCTTTTCAACTCTCATCCCACCTGAGGGCTACGATGTTTCCCCACCAGCAACAGGGTCACTAGGGTAGCGAATGCGGGGTCACTGGAAGAATGGCACGGCACAGGCCCAGTTTGAATTTATTCATCGAATGCCTCCCTTCACAATTTGTACAAGGTTACACAGAGAATTCACTGATCTAATTATGTTCCTTGGATACCAAGATATCACCAGGCTTGTTTCAGCTGATTTCTTCGGCTAGAACACTGAGCTAATCCCAACGTCCTCCCAGTGACAAGTCACCATGCAAGAAGATGACCTTTGGCAATAAGGAACTATTGGGACTTCATCAAGATCAAAAGCTTTTGCACAGCAAAGGATACAGTCAACAAAACCAAAAGACAACTGACAGAATAAGAGAAGATATTTGCAAAAGGCGTATCAGATAAAGGATTAGTATCCAAAATCTATAAGTAATTTATCAAACTCAATACCCAAAGAACAAATAATCCAATCAAGAAGTGGGCAGAAGACATGAACAGACATTTCTGCAAAAAAGACATCCAGATGGCCAAGAGATGCATGAAAAATGCTCCACATCAGTGGGCATCGGGGAAATACAAATCAAAACGAAAATGAGATACCACCTCACACCAGTCAGAATGGCTAAAATTAACAAGTTGGGAAACGACAGATGCTGGCGAGGATGTGAAGAAATGGGGAACCCTCCTTACACTGTTAGTAGGAATGTGAGCTGGTGCAGCCACTCTGGAAAACAGCATGGAGGTTCCTCAAAAGTTTGAAACAGAGCTACCCTATGACCCAGCAATCACGCTACTGGGTATTTACCCTAAAGATACAAACGTAGTGATCCAAAGGGGCACATGCACCTGAATGTGTATAGCAGCAATGTCCACCACAGCCAAACTATGGAAAGAACCTAGATGTCCATCAACAGATGAATGGATAAAGAAGATGTAGGATATATACACAACGGAATACTATGCAGCCATCAAAAGAAATGAAATCTTGCCATTTGCAACAACATGGGTGGAACTAGAGGCTATTATGCTGAGCAAAATTATTATCATATGATCTCTCTGATATGAGGAATTTGGGAGGCAGTGCAGGAGGTTGTTGGGGGGTAGGGAAGGAAAAAAATGAAACAAGATGGGATCAGGCAGGAGACAAACCATAAGATACTCTTAATCTCACAAAACAGAGGGTTGCTGGGGGGTGGGGTGGAAGGATAGGAAGCCTGGGTTATGGATATTGGGGAGGGTATGTGCTATGGTGAGTGCTGTGAAATGTGTAAGCCTGATGATTCACAGACCTGTACCCCTGGGGCAAATAACACATTAGATGTTAATAAAAATTAAAAAAAAAAAAAAAAAAGAAGATGACCTTTGTTTGGTAAAGAGCACATGGATAGTTACAATCCCCAGGCAAAATCTTGATATGCCAATCTGATCAAAGCTGGACCAACATTTTTGCTATGTTAAAGCACTGCATGCCAATCATTGGTCTTTGTAGAGCATTCACATAGCTCTACCTGTGTCTAGTGTTGGGGACGAGTCGGGTACAATTATGCTTCCAAACACTAACAATATGTCAGGCACCATAATAGTATTTTACATTACTTATCTCACTTAACAACCCCATAAGGTAGGAATTACTAACCTCATTTCCTGGATGAGAAAACAGAAAATCAGAGATGTTAGGCAACTTTGCTAAAGCCTGACAGGTGGTAAAGTGACAGAGCTGGGATGTAAAGCGCCACTTATCTCACCCTGGAACACCAGGTTGTTTTCTCAATGCCTCCCCACAGCCCTCTCAAAGGCTCTGAACATGAGTTAGCATCAACACCACGGGCCGTGCATCCAATGTCTTTCTTCAAGCTGACTTGTGGGAGTGCACATGAAAGTCTAAAGAGTTCTGTGTCATTCTAGTCTTCTAGGCTGGTCACTCTTGAGAGAGAAGATGTTGAACAGAGACTAGCCGAACTGAAGTCATACTATGTTTCATTTAGATAACCTCACACCTTGGTTGGCATCTCTGATCCGAAATTGGAAAAATGAGTTGGAATTTCCAACTGAGCTGGAAAAACGAATTGCCCTGTCAAATGGACCTACCTCCATGTGTGGGTATCTATTTCCACTTAGCAGATGGGGTTCTATCTGGAATGGAGAGCCGGCGGTGCCACTCACGTGTATGTCCTACTTGGGTCTATCTGTTTGAATATAAGGTACAGAGAGAAGAGGTAACTTAGGCCACAGAGTAACAGAAGAAATAGAAGCAATGGAAGTTTTGATCTCTATTACCACCGAGTAGGAATAAAAATTTGTACCAGGCAAGTAGAATGTGAGCAGGAAATGAGGTGATTAGGCGAGAAGCATTTACCCAACAGACTGCTGAAACAGAAAAGAAGAACCAATTTGAGCGTAACACTCTGGTACTTCTGTCCTCTCCAAAGATTAGGGTCTTCCCTTCTTTTCTCAGATGCTGACTCTCCCCACTCTGCTGGGTTTGGAGAGTGACCCCTACCCCCACTCCCACCCCACTGCCTGCCCCTGGTGCTTGATAGCACATCCACTCTTTTGGTTTAAATCCTAGTTTGGGCTTTATTTTTAACTTGTGAAATATGGAAAACTGCCTAAAAGTATAGAAAATAATACCCAAGCACTCACTGAATCAGATTTTTGTTAAATGTATAACATACATTATATAATATATGTAACACACATATTATATATATATATATATATATATATATGTATGTATGCATGTATCAAAGCTTTATCAACCTTATACAACATTATTGATAATGTTGAAGAGGCTTTGCTATCCCTCCCTACTCCCATCTCCTCCCTGGAGGCGGTTTCTGAGGCTGGGGATCTCCCACGCATTTTAAGTTTGTGTTCCCTTTAAAGATCTGCCTGGTGGTAACAGTATCTTTAGTAGCTTGCTTTCTTCAGTCTGTGTTCCTGAGATCTATCCATGCGGACACATATGCATCTAGTAAATCCATTTGAACTGTTGTTAAGTGCACCCATGTGGGAGAGCTGCCCTCAAGACTATATACCTAGAAGTGGAATTGCTTGCTTTTATGGTGTGTGCATTTTCAGTTTTACTGCAATGGGCCTCTGTCTTTAAGTTTCGCTCATCAATACACGCTGTTTCTACAACTAAACAAGATTACCTCCGACAGCTCTGGACTGGGAGAGAAGTCCTATGAAAATCTGAGTGGGGTTAAACAAGCATCATAAGTTTCTTCAAAAGACCACTTTCGGTACTTCTCGGTTTAAGACCTTTCCGTGACTGAATGTGTTTCCAAGCTTTGGGCTAGGACCAGCGATGGAAAATAAGGACCCTTGTTGTTCAGAGGTGTGTGCTGATTGTTTGGGGTCTGTGGACATCAGCTCATGCCAGCCGGGTAGGAAGTGGTAAATGGCTCCTTTGAGGAAAAAGATAAACAGAAATAAATGTCAGAGCTAACTGGAAAACTGTTTTCATAATTCAATTTTGTTTTACATAACCTTGCTCCCTAAATGTTAGCAATTTCACTGAAAGAGCTGTTGGTGTTATTAAGTAGTCACTCAGTGCTGTGAAGAGACAGCTCAGGAAAACTCATGGATCGAGAAACCATTTGGGGGTGGCTCGCTGCATTTTGTTCCAGGTCCCTGGGGCCCAGAGGTAATAACATCTGTATTTTTAAGACCGGCTTTGCACCACACCTGCATATCAATTCCCTTTTTCAACCGCTGCCTCTAAACCAAAGCCAAATGTGTGGCTATAGACTGGTTTCCAGGGCTCGGCTAAGTATGAAATGCAGCAGCTCCAAAACTTCGCTGGTCCCACAAAAATGTTTTTAAGTGACGCTAATTGAGTCCTGGGAAAGTGCAGAAAATTTAAATTCTTAGAGGAAAAGGAGATGAAAGGGAATGAAAGACAGGAAGGAGAAGGAAAGGGGCAGGCAGGGAGAAATGACCAACAAACCCAGAAGTTAAGTCTAAATGATGGCGGAGAAATTTGCAAACTAAAATAATTTAGGACAAACTCCTACAGTCTAATTTCATGTACTTCTGTTCATTTATTTCTGGCGTGCGTCTGATCTTATTTAAAAAGTGGAAGACTGCCGTTCCCTGTTCTAAAAACAACTGGAGGAAAGGGATACGACATAGGGAATTTGAGGAATTCAGGACATCCCGGACTGGAGTTTCCATCAGTTGATCTATCACAATAAACTTCTGCTGACATAGGCCATGATATCATACACTGCGATGTAAATCGATTCTCTAACTTATAAATTATCTTCTACTAATGAGAAGTGATTAGAGATCAGTCACTCCCAGGTAGGGTAATGGCTAACCTCTTTCGAACCCCTACTGCAGGCTTGGGCTACCCTGAGCAGTTGACCTGGAAAGCAATGTGAATGGAGCCTCCAAGGGCCCTTGCTGCGTAGTGGCTCTAGTCTGACAAGGTTTCTTGAAGAGCATCCATCCTACTCATGATGAATGAAGTGGGCCGTCATGGATTCTTGGAGTTGAAGACCACCCAGTTCAAACCTCTCACCAAGAGCAGGAATTCCACTCGCAGCTTCCCCACACGGGACAGGCCAGCCACTGCTGCGGAATGTTTGCACCAAATTCTGGTGTTTGAATTCGGACCCCCTATTATTTCTACCCGTGGTGCCCCTGCGAGTGGTAGAGGAGAGATCCACATCTATTTTCCGGGGCTTTGAAGATGGCACTGTGGCCTCCTCCTGCCAGCTCTCTCGACTGTACTCATTTGATGGGGAAACTATTGACGAATCCTGGTCACCCTCCTGTCCCCCTCCCCTGCCCCAGGGTTGGCCCTTCTTAAAATGAACTCCTCAGAACAGAACATCCTGTGGTCTGTCCAGCAAAACCCAGAAGGACCATGATTGCTCACGACACTGTATTGCTATTAATGCACGATGCAATTAGATCCTCTTTGAAAATTTTTCATTGCACTAGTGGTTTTTAATGAAGGTCAGTTCAAATTTCCTGATCATGTCTAGATGAATTGCAGATTTTTTCAATCCAGCCATTTATGTCTGTTCCAGATTGGAGGGGTTTTTTTTTTTTTTTTTTTGAACAATCACCAAGTTTAAAATGTTTGCAGTTTGCAAATTTTACCCTTCTTCATTTTAAAAACGTAGAAGTCTGTCCGTTCCAGTGTTGGCACATTCAACTGGCACATTTGTGTTGTGTGTCTATCTGAGCCAGATCCTGTGCTTGGAGCTAGGGATGGCAGTGAACAGGACACAGTCTCCACCCTTGAGGAACCTCTGTCCAATGAGGTGAGTCTCGTGAGTGAAGAGAAGGTTCTAATAGCCCAGGAACAAGATGCTATGGAAAAACAGTCATCCACCATGAAGGGGCATCTCTCCCTCTCTTCCATTTTATTTTATTATTTTTTTAAGATTTTATTTATTTACTTTACAGACAGAGATCACAAGTAGGCAGAGAGAGAGGGGAAAGCAGGATCCCCACTGAGCAAAGAGCCCGATGTGGGGCTTGATCCCAGGACCCCAAGATCATGACCTGAGCTGAAGGCAGAGGCTTTAACCCACTTAGCCACCCAGGTGCCCCGCTCTCTCCCATTTTAAAAGGAGGAAGAACTAGCTTTGAACTTCCTTGTCTCCATTATTGTTCTCTTAAAATATTACATATTCTTCATCTCCACTCAAAATTTCATCTTCTTAAGCAACCTTCCATAACTCCAACCAACACCGACCTCTCCCCCTCCTTCCTGTCCTCGAAGTATGTCTTCCAGGTAAGCATTTCTGGATTAAATTAAATATTTTCAGAGGCCAGAACTTAAACATTTTAGACTCATGGCTCTGCTTTCCAGTGAGATGATGGGGTTTATAAAGCTGGAACGAAATCTTACTCTGCTTTTATCAAAAACCCAGGACAAGGGGGACCCAGGCAGTACGGTAAACCTCTGTTCTAGAAAATCATTAATGGACATGACCACTCACCACAAGACAGCTCCCAGAAGCAGGCAGCTTTTACACCTTTACTTTGCAGACAAGGAAACAATACATTTGGGAAGAATTGACAAGACAAACAAATCTGGGCTTGGAGTAGGAAATTAGGGAAGTCACAAAGCGTGTTTAGACAGCCTTCTCCATCCTAAGCTCCCTATCTCTGGTGATAAGAAAGCCTCTGTTTCTCCTGGTAGAGGGAGGATAACTTCCGAGATTGATTCCCAGCTTGCAGGGGGTCACGGAGGTCAGAGGGTCTTCTTATGCCAGCTAGTTCTTAAGTAACTTTATTTATTTTTTTAAAGATTTTATTTATTTATTTGACAGATTGAGATCACAAGTAGGCAGAGAGGCAGGCAGAGAGAGAGGAGGAAGCAGGCAGGCGGAGCAGAGAGCCCAGTGTGGGGCTCCATCCCAGGACCCTGGGATCATGACCTGAACTGAAGGCAAAGGCTTTAACCCACTGAGCCACCCAGGCGCCCCCTCTTAAGTAACTTTAATTCCGAAATCATCAATACGCCATGGCGGCATACTCTGGGGAAGCCTGGACCAAACCTCATCGATACACAGGAAAGTCAGGAAGAATTTTGAAGTAATGTATGAGAATATTCGAGAGCAGGATAGCTTCACAGCGTAAAACCAAAGTGAGTTAAATAAATTCCATTTATTTGAGCAGGACACAGAAGAAAGAAATGATCTTTTACAGATCTGCCCTCGTGCTTTCTAATTGGTGATGCAAATGTCACAGGAGGTCAGGGAGACAGTGATGTCAAAGATAATCCTGATGTTTTAGGTCCAACGTGACTGGGAAATTTATGATCCCATTGAAAGAAACAGTAATGTTTGGAGGAAGCAATAGGTTCAGTATGCTTGTTTACCCCAACCCCTCGCAGCATTCCCAAAGGACCGGAAATGAGACTCCAAGCACCAGGTAGCTGTAATAAATGAGATAAATGAATGGGAACATTCCAGGCGGAAGGTGGAAGACTGGGCGGGCTGAGTTTAGGACAATGTGTGAGGACCGGGAACACTCAGCATGCTGCGATCTGGGACAACTGAAATCTCAAGAAATCTCCAAGGAGGTAAGGGTAAAGACCCCTGTGAGAATGGCAATCAGATACGGTCATCAGTTACCAGTGTCCTTGAGAGTGAGGGGTAGGTGGAGCCCAGCCTGGGACAGGTAATAGAATGAAGTAAGATGGCGGCAAAGAAATGCAAGAGATAGGTAGAGTTCTTCCCAGACACTTTTGGGAAGAAGTGCTTTATTTGGAGCAGGGTGAGAAATATCCAGCCAAAGCCAAGTGGCTGGGTTTTGGGAGCAAGCATTTCGATTCTACTGTTCTGATGTCCAGCCCAAACCACAGAATTTCCATGTCCGAAGCTGGCTTCTGTGGTTACGAGTTGCATTAGTAAATATTCCCTGGGGTATGAGGAGGCCAGGGAAAAGGGTCTATTTCTTCAGTGAGTTTATGGTCTAATCTACAGGCAGCGAACCCCCAGCCAGACCATAGAAGGGTATCAGTTACGCACACGCAAAGCCCAGGTGAGCTATACTTACTCCCCACATAAAAGGAGGCATATTGGTCAGCTGGGAATTTGGCCCAAATGTGATACTTCATTTCACCTAATCAGGACTGGTTTATTGGAGTACACAGGTTCTGCATGGTTTAGATGGGATAGGATCCCACATGTGGGTAAAAGAATCCTTTAGAGCACAGCAGTTGGTATGGATGTAGGTTCATAAATAGGCTGTGGAGGAAAAAACTGGCACAGTCGGACCAGTCTTGTTTGGGTCGATGTGGGGGGGTCTAGATGTGGAGGGGAGGTTTGGAGAGAGTGCTTATGACATATTTACATGTGTGGCTCCATATAGATATATATTTGTATATATATCTATCATTTGGTTAAAGATGAACTAGCTCAACCTTTTCAAAAGTAAGGAAAGACAATTAATAAAGCAACACATCCTACTGTACTTATGTCTTACTTCTCCAAATCAGGCTTTCCTAAAGTTCTTCTCAATATGCAGGTTTCAAAAAGATATTAGAAATGGGAAAAAAAAATAATGAACCCCAAAATAATGGCTCCATGGACAACAAGTTTGGGAAATGTTAAATTATAAAAAGTCAACCAGGTTTCCTTAGTGTAAGTTATCTTAGCATCTTTACTGCACCAGGGGGCCTTGTGAATGTCTTAGAAGGGTGTATAATACACGGCATGTCTCGAATTTATTCACATATAAAACCCTTCTCATGTAGGACTCTCACAGGACCAAAGGTACTGGAACATGCTTTAAGAAAGGCCACTCTTCACCAGGTCCACTTATGTAAACGCCATGCATGTGACTATAGCCATTAAAATTGAAAATGCATCTGCTTTTTTATAAGGCAAGGAGATTTTAATGATGCTTTTTATATTTTTCTTAAAGATTTTATTTATTTATTTGACAGAGAGCGAGAGTGCACAAGCAGAGGGAGTGGCTGGCAGAGGGAAAGCTCGGAGAAGCAGTCTCCCTGCGGAGCAGGGAGCCCGACGCTGGGCTCAATCCTGGGACCCTGGGATCATGACCTGAGCCAAAGGCAGATGCTTAACCGACTGAGCCACCTAGGCATCCCCAACGATGCTTTTTAATTAAAGAAACAGACTCCACAAATGCTTTACCTAGGTTATTCACGTGACCACCTGCCAAAGGCCTTTATTAAGCAAACAATCCCCTCAAGATAGAATTATTGCTAAAAGCAGAATTTATGAATTTGCTAACTCCTTCCTACTGTTGGCAAGAGCACTCTGTCTTCAGCCACATGGAGCAACAATCAGAAACTTCAGAACACTTACAACAATCATCCACCTTGCTCTAAGCTCACTGGAGTCCTGGGTCAGGCCTTTGGAACATATCAATGCACTGGCTCTCTGTTGGGAAATAATTTCACAGCTGGGGCCTCTTTCTAAGTGTGACCTTTTCAATTGTAGAATCCAGAAGGCAGAGCAGACGTGAGAGAGGAAGTTGAATGGCCTCCCATTCCAGTCCCAAGGCAATGTGTCAAAAGTTGAAGCAGCTGCGTATCCCTTTCTCTGTCAACAGCTGCAGCCGTGGGCCCACCCCTTTTCACAGGCGTTGGCCCAGAAAACAGCCATGGAAAACCTTGCACAGGTTCACGCACTAATAATCCCAGTAACCTCATAAGAGTCTGGGACATCATTCTGGCTTTGGGCAGCCTGCCCTTTGAATTCCATATCCCCCATCTTCGTGCAACCATTTCTCTACAAAATACCAGTGTTTAGAAATTCTTCACTTCCAGCTGCCATCTTATAAAGAAACCTGCAGACGAAGTCTGGCCTCGACCCCATGGTGGGGAGGTGGTTGATGAGTTGAAACTGCCAACTCGTCCAACCTTAGAAAGCCTCATCGCTTTGCAACGACATGGACGGAACTAGAGAGTATAATACTGAGCGGAAAAAAGCCCAAGAAAGATAAATACCATAGGATCTTACTCATATGTGGAATTTAAGAAACAAAACAAATGAGCGAAGAGAAAAAAAAGAGAGAAAGAGAGAGAGAGACAAACCAAGAAACAGACTCTTCACTCTAGAGGACAAACATGGTGACCAGAGGGGAGGTGGAGGATGGCGGGACAGTCGGGGGGTCGGCCGGTGGGGGATTAAAGAGCACACTTCCCACCATGGGGGACAAGAAGAAAGCCTCATTACCTCTTTTACAAAAGGTCTCTAATCCTCCTTTAGTGATGACTGACTAAAGCACAAAGCTGTCATTCCTGACCTTTCTCCAAAGCTCTTCCAGGCCTCCTGGCCCCTCCCTGACCACACAAGCTAGGGCTTCCAGTCTCTAAGGGCTCTCCATTTCCAGAGAACTAGCTAAGAGGGGCTGTCTTTCAAACGATCAGGGCTCCTGGGGGCCCACGCGTCTAAGCCACAAAGTGTACACAACATTCACCGACTGAAACGGCTCTCTACAGCCACTGTCTTTGGCAGGGAGTTCCACTTCTGCTCGGCTCAGTGCCCCTCAGACCTGACTCCTGCCTCACTTTCCAACTTTGTTTACAGCCCTATCCCTCTTCCCTGTGTACATGCTCCCCCAGCACCCCCAGGCATTCTGGCACTCCAGGTGATTCCTGGTCCCTGCATCCTATCAAGCTGTAGGCTCTGGCCCATTCGTCCTCATTGGCCTGGGAACCAAAAATCATTCTTTCAGTTCCAACGGATAGTGCATGTCCTCTGAAGCCTCCCCTGACCTCCCCAGAAAGGGTTCATCCTTCTCTCTCCTCTGCACATACCAGCAGTGGCTCACCTATCACGTTACACAGCAGTCAGTGATCTGACTCTCCTAGGTCTACGCTGGGAGCTCCAGAGATTTCCCCGTGCTGAGCACAAAACCAGTGTCCATAGAGCGCTCTCTGTAAAAACAGAACTGCTGGGCTTCTGCCCTGGCTGGGCACCGGGGCCGCTAAGGGAGAATTAGCTTCTGCAGGAAATGCTGGCATGGGACGTAGGTAAGAGCAAAATGCAAAAGGCTGGCCTGGACCACCTTGGATTGAGTTCCAGAAGGAAACTGGTAATTCTCTCATTTTCAGTGACAAACCCAGGACTCCAGATGCCCGGTGCGGAAACCAGATCGGCACAACAATACTGGGAGACAGCAAGCCTGGGAGCACAGAAGGACAATGTCGTCCATCCACTGGACTAACTACCAACCATACTTAGCATATTACCGACTGCAGAACTGGTAAGTGACATGACCGAGGTTCAGGCCCAGCAGTCCTGGCGGAAGGCTGGTGCTTCTCCTTTTAAGGCACCTAAGTGCCCTTTCCAAATTGCCAAGGCCTCCATCGTAATTGTATGCTAGGAACAGACATCAGCCTGCTGTTCAGTCCAGAGATCTTCCCCACACTCCATTCTTTCTCTCTCTCTCTCTACACACACACACCCCAACCCACCCAGGGCACCTCTCTAGACCCCTAACCCCACAAGAGATGTGTTCGGCCTATGCCATGCTCTCTGTTCCCCTCCAATTTACATTTGGGGACTGTCAGAGTTTTACTTTCCCCTGTGTAGGCAAAGAGAGATGAAGACTGGCGTTTTATAGCCGAATTATGGAGGTAGCCCACGTGTCCGTGAACAGATGGACGGATGAGGGGGATGCGGGCACACAACGGCAGGTCACTCGGCCACAAAAAAGACTGAGGTCTTGCCACTGGCAACAACACAGACGGGTCCAGAGAGTATCAGGCTAAGTGAAAGAAGTCTGTCAGAGAAAGGCAAATACCGTAGGATTTCACTCACATGTGGAATTTAAGGAGCAAAACAAATGAACAAAGGAGAAAAGAGACAAACCAAAAAACAGACTCTTAACTGTAGAGAACTATAGAGAACAAGCCAGAAGGGAGGTGAGTGGGGAGATGGATGAAATAGGTGGGGGTTAAGGTACACTTGTCACGATGAGCACTGGGTAACGTATGGAATTGTCAGATCACTCTATTGTACACCTGAAACTAATATAACACTGTTGTGTTAACTAAGCTGCAATTAAAATTTTAGAAAAGACTAGAATTTCATATAACATAGGGAAGGAGAGTCTATTAATACAGGAGTATATTCCAGAAAATATGTGTATAAATGTATACAAATTACCTGAGAATACTCTTTTTTTGAGAGAGAGAGTTGAGGGGTAGGAAGAGAGAGAAAATCTTAAGCAGGCTCCATGTCCAGTGCAGAGCTCAACATGGGGCTTGATCTCACGACCCCCAGATCATAACCTGAGCCAAAATCAAGAGTCGATGCTTAAAAGACAGCCAGCCGGGCACCCCATCTGGGTATACTCTTGAAAGTGTTAGTAAATTCCCAGAACTAGGACCATCTTGCACACCTGACCCTGCTAAACGAAGCCTCATCCCTACGGTAATCTCCATCCCGCTTTAGGAGAGGCTGTTTCTCAAAGGGCAGTCTATTTGCTAACGCAAGTCCTGTTTCCACAGGAGCTCTGTCGTGAACACATTACTGCTGCCTTGAGAATGTCCCCGCGCCTTCCTGAGGATGGCCGTTCTCTGGACGCGGGTCCGTCCCTAGAGTTCACACGTACTTAGGGAACATGCTGCTTTCTCTTAATGACAGGAGCAGTGAGTAAAAACCAAGGGGGGTGGAAGATGAGAGAGGGCAGAAGGGGGAATGAAGGTGCCTGCAGTGGGGAGTGACACGAGGGACGTTTGCCTTCTGGGCCAAGTGCCACCGCCCAGCTCCGCCTCTCTGCAGCACAGATTTCTTCTGAGACATGTGAGCGGTTGCCATTAGTGATTATTTGTCAGTCTGAGGCTCTCCCCTGTTTAATGCCAGCGTGCTCTTCTTCGCACTAGGGAAAGAAGGTGCGTGACTGCTGTGCCTTGAAACAGATTATTTAAATCTCTCTGCAAGCAGTTTTCACCTCTTTATTGCTGAAGACAGTCTTGGGCTCCATGTGAGGGAGGCTGTCTTTAAGTTGGTTTGCTTATTGGGCCCCAAATGCACCTGAGGAAGTTCATTTTCTCTAAGTGCCGGGCATATAGTAAGTGCTAAATAAGTGGTAGTTCTGATGGTTATTTTTCTTACACTCCCCATGTGTGACCAAGTGAGATTACTGGCCAATTTGGGTCTTTTAAGAGACCAAATCGAATCCATGTGGCCACAGCCGGAGTTAAATCCTGAGGGGACCCTGGACCTCAAGATGCATCACCTCTGACCCTCAGGTTGGAAAAGCTAAAGAGATTCAGGAGGAATCAGAGAAGCAGTTGAGCTGAGAACAGCTCAACTTTGTTCCTAGAGAAATGACCCCTTCTATCATGAATAACGACACAACTCCATGCAGAAAGGCCAGCAGTGGGTCCTGGTTTTGAGCTTACTTGTATGAACTCACATATATGTTGCTTATTATCATTAATAACCTACATTACATTTCTTGTCCTTTTGTTCCCCATCTCCACATAATCAGTCTTCAGCTCATAAGTGCCCCGGGAACAGGAAGCCGTGTGTTAAAAAAGGGTTCTCTTGTGTTCGTGGTAGATCATCACCACTAGACGAGGCAGCACTGGGAACAACACGCAAGGGGACCTAGTGCTTCATGTCACTCTCTGGATTTAAAGTCTCCAGTGGGGTCCTTTACCCGCCCAGGGACAACAACGTGGCTGTCAGATGAGCCGGACCTGGTGTTGGTTCTGTGTCTGTGTCTTACTAACCATGTGACACGGAGCTAGTAAAATAACTTGTTGGCCGCAATTTTCCTTATCTGTAAATTGGAGATAATACTCATTTTATGAGACTCTAATGAGGATTTTTGACGACCACATCCACTGTTGGAGAGTATGCGAGGACATGCTGCCAACTGAAACAGACATTGGAAAGACTTGTTTGGAAAGCCATTTGGCAATAGGGATCAGAAGTCTTAAAATGTCTGTGCTCTTGGATCCAGACATTCCAACGATGGGAATCAATCCTAAAGGCATAATCTAAAACAAGGTCAAAGCTGTAAATACAGCTTTGCTTGTATTTACATAAAACTGGGGACAACCCAAATGCACGATGGTGGGGGAATGATTAAATAAATTATCGCACATTTGCACGATAGAATATTAGATAGTGCTGAACACGGTGCTCATGAAGAGTTTTTAATAATATGGGAAATCCTCTTTAAAATGTTTGGTGACAGGGGCTCCTGGGTGGCTCGGTCATTTAGGCAGCTGACTCTCGATTTCAGCTCAGGTCATGGTCTCCAGGTCCTGGGATCAAGCCCTACAGTGGGCTCGATGCTCAGTAGGGAGCCTGCTTCAGGATTTTCTCTCTCCCTCTGCCCTTCCTCCCCACTCGCTCTCTCTCTAAAATAAATAAATACATCTTTTAAAATACAATGTTCAGTGATAAGAGGGTGGAAAAGAAGTTATGTAGTATGAGGAAGGAATACATTAGATGCTAACCATAGAGGATTATTTTCTTCTTTCCACTTCTTGTGTTTTACACTTTTCTTATACGGAGTGTTGTTTTTTTTTTTTAATTGAAAATCACAACTAAACTTGAAAATATGAAAATCTTAACAGAAGGCAGGTGACACGGGAGGCACATAAGTATCAGTCTTATCCTCCTCCCCCTCAGCCTGCCTACTAAGCTGCAGCTGAGCTGGCCCTGAGCTCATGGCCTGCTATAATAGGACTCTAGGTGCTTCCATACATCTGACCTTCCTCCACCTCCCCGACCTCTCCTGCTCCTCCACGCCCATGTTGGAAAATGTTGCAGGTCTCTCCTACGCACACCTAGCCAAGCCCTGTTTAGCAGGATCCTAAGTGCAAACTTCCGCTGAGACTCAGGGTTGCGTAAGGTTCTACCTCCTCATTCCCCAGTTACCCCGCTTATCATGCTTTGTGCTGTAATGACCACACACCTCTATTTCAACCAAATGACAAGGAGGCAGATGACATCAAGTTTGGGCACTGTACCTTCTCACCCTTGATCCTCAGTACTGGGCATGACACTGAGCAGTCTTAGCGGTTAGTCAAACGACTGCAGGAGTGAAATGTTATTCCAACATCTTAACTCCCCCCTTGGTCACCTCTCAAGGTCCTTGTCATTTATAAGTGCCATCTGTCCTCACCTATGAGCTATCTTGCAAGCTGGACCATCTGTCTCTGACCTTCCCAATTATTACTTATTCCCAAGAGAGTTCACCTGCCTTTCTCCAACCTTTGCAAAAGCTCCGAAATCCCACCTTTTCTTTGAAACGGAACTTCCTCTGCCACTTGCCAGTCAGGACTCCTGGGTCCCCATGGACCCATCCTGGCTCTCTGGGATCAGTGGGTAGCCAGTGATAGACCATGTCCATCTGTATCTCTTGCAAAGGTCCCAAAGTGAACTTACCGCATTGCCCCCGGCTGACCCCTCTTCCTCCCAACACATTTCAGCTATGGCACTGCTCAGCCTTTGGTTCCCCCCAAAAGCTCTGGTGATACTTTCACTCTCATGCATCCCCCAAACCTAAGTTCTCATCCAGCCTTGCCTTCCCTCCCCCACCCCGCCCTCTGGAATGTTTTGAGATTTCATCCCCCAATTTTAAGGATAACCACATTACAACTGCCACTTGAAAAGTGTTTTTTCTGGGAGGTCTTGTTTCTTTAAGCCATTTATCCCGTCTCCTTGCTGGAGTCTGCCTCCCCTGAACTGCTTTCATTTGCCGCAGAAGCTTAAGTGACAAGGAATACGGGATGAGTTAGCAAATCCCTGCAAAATGCCCCGACCCCAAAAGGAGCCAGAGGCCAACAACAGAAAGCCACGTAGCTTTTGTGCCCAGCCGCTGCACAAAGGAGGAGAGAAGAGGTCTCTTGGAGAAATTTCCTAAGGACCAAGGGGAGTATGAGTATGGAGAAAGGAAAAACCAAACCAAACCAAAGAAGGTCCCACACCAGGCTTCTACCCTCACTATGTACATGCATGCTCACAGTCAAGGTCATCGGGGGCTGCCATGAGACTCAGTCTCATGGCCAAGTCTGAGGCCTCATCACACCTGACCTAACAAAACCGTCAGACCCAACTGATTCCTCTACCTCCTTGAAACACTTTCTTCAGTTGGCCTCCAGTACCGCACTTTCTCCTGGTTTTGTGTCTGTCTCGCTGGTTGCGGCTTCTTAGACTCATTCGCTGTCCTGGCCAATTCACTGACTTCACACAACACAGCATCTGGGGCTCGGTCCTCTGACCACGCTCTTCCCTCCATCTGTACATGGTAAGCCCATCCAGTCTCTTGGCATGAGATGCCCCACTTAATATCTCCAGCGGAAGCTCTCCCTGAACTTCTGGCTTCCACAGCTGCTGGCTCTCCAATATCTCCACTGGGTTCAAAAGGTGCTGCAAACGTCACAATCCAAAGCCTAGTTCCTAATCTTCCCTCCCCAATCTGTTCCTCCCAGAATCGTTTCCATCTCAATTGTGTGTTACTCCATCCTTCCCATCGTTTAGGCCTAAAACTTTGATGTCACCATCTGCTCATCTCTTCTTCGCACACCCCACATCCAATATGCCACTCTTCCTTCAAAAGACTTCCAGAATCCAGATAATTCTCAAACTCCACTGCCACCTTGTGACCCAAGACACCCTCAGTTCTCACTTGGTGAGCTAACTGATCTTCTCTTCTGCCCACTTGTCATCTCTTCTCTGCAAGGCAATCAGATGATCATGTTAGAGCTAGGTCTCTGGTTGAAACTGTCCCGAGTCCCCCTTCTCAACATGTGTAAGGGGAGAATCTTTAACGGCCTCTACTTAGGGTTACCATAAAGTCTCTCTTCCACACCAGAACATTTGTTAGAATAAAACAGTATCAGGATAAGGGGTCCAAATTTGGATTGTCCGGGCAAACAAGTCATATACTTATCTGTCCTTTATAGCTCACACAACCTGGTCCCCTGTCAACTTTATAAGGCCATTTCCTTCTCTCCCTCTCCTTTGATTTCTCTGCTCTAGCCACACATCTCCATGCTGTTTCCTAGACAGGTCAGACACACACCCTTCTCACCCTCTCTCTGAGCATCATAACCTTCCCCAATTTGTTTCCACGGCTCACCCTTCACCTCCTTCCAGCCTTGGAACAACTGTCACCTTCCCAGAGAGTTCTTCCTTGACCATTCCACTTAAAATGGAAGCCCACTCACCATGCATTTCCTGCTGGCCTTTCTTGCTCTATTTTTTCCTCCATAGTATTTCTTCTGCCATCAATTCTAAAAAAATATTTTCACTGAAGGTAGAATGTAGGTTGACAAATTTTTTTTCTTTCAGCACTTAAAGATACCAGAAGACTGTGTTCTGCCTTGCATATTACGATTGACATTTTATATATCTTAAAACCGTAAAGGATCAAATAAGTCAGAGGAAGACAAATACCATATGATTTCACCCGTAAGTAGAATTAAGAATTCTACACTTTTGTAGAATTCCAGAATCCAGATAATTCTCAAACTCCACTGCCACCTTGTGACCCAAGACACCCTCAGTTCTCACTTGGTGAGCTAACTGATCTTCTCTTCAACAAAAATGAGCAAAGGGAAAAAAGGGGAAGAAAGAGAGAGAGAGGGACGGATGGAGGAAGAGAAACCAAAAAACAGACTTTTAACTATAGGGAACAAACTGATGGTTAGCCGACGGGCTTGGGGATGGGTGACACAGGTGATGGGGGTCGAGGAGCACACTTGCTGATGAGAACCCAGTATTGTATGGAAGTGCTGAGTCTTTATATTGTACACATGAAACTAATGTAACACTATATGTTAACTATACTGGAATTTAAAATAAAATAATAAAATAAAAATAAAATAAAATAATAAAATAAAAATAGTGAATGACTGACAGTTAATGATTCATACACCTTTCCCAGCCTTTGCTCACTAGAACCTTTCTGGAGCTCCCATGTGTGTGAATGAGGCCTTTGCTGATTTGATTCAGGTAACCTCCATTTCACCAGGCATCAGGGCGGTGGGAGGGGGGAGACGGTTGGGGGATGGGCCGTGTGTGTCTCATCTTGCATCCAAATATTCACGGCCTTTCTGATTCTTCTTGGACTCCCCATGTCACTCACCTGAGGTCATCTCTCAGATTTAAGTACCTTTGATCTGAAATCCTCCAACTACTGAGTGGAATGTCATAGGAAATCCAAGCACACAGTTTCATGCAGGACAAATTTACCATGGGGAAGGACTGTGATAAAACTGTCACCATAAATAGAGTAAAAGATAGCAAAGCAACCTGTAAACTATAAAGTGTCATACAAATGCCCTTGGATTGCCAGTGTTATTACTCCTTCATATTTCCCACTGACACAGCGTTTGGACCTTGCCTTTGTAAAGCAGAAGGCAAAGAGGAAGAGTCACCTGTGTCTGGGGTGAAGCCTTCTCCATACTTGTTCCTATGTCACAACCCCAGACTCATTACGTCCCCAGATTATTTTATTATCTTTGGCCCCTTTCTATTTCATGTCCATCCTTAGCACCTTCTACTTTCTAGTCTTCCAGACTGTAAAACCAGGCGTTAAAAAGAAGAAAAACATAGTAGAGCTCTCTATTACTATATACCCTCATCTGTGGCCAAGGCTACCATTTTTTCCTGCTAAACATCACCCTGCTTCACTCCTCTTGTCCATCTCCAATGCCAAAACCTTGAACTACACTCTTCCCAACTCGTGCCCAGATGGCCACAGCTGGCCTCCCTGACACACCCAGCATTCCTTCACACAAACCTGAAACTGCCGAAGAACTTCTCTCTCTAAAGCATCACTGCCCACTGCACCAAATTATAATTCCCCCATTAAAGCAAAAGGCATTTCCAACCCCCTGTAGAATGGCCCCTCCCACAGACCCGACCTGTAACAGCCCACCAGCTGCAGGCTCCCAGAATGCCCCATCATCATGAGACCTAGGTAATCCCTGGACCCCTGGAAGCCAACACACTGGGATCCCCAACCTGATGTTGGGTGGGGTCCAGGACTGGTCTTGCTATCCTCAAGGCCAGTAAATTGTGTTACTTCCTTCTCAAAACTTTACTGTGTATCTCCTGACCCATAGCTTCTCCACAGTATCTGTCAGACAGCATTACTGCATTTGTAGTAAAGCTACATTCTGTTCACTGATCAGAAGTTTGTGGCCAATTTCATGGCTATGCCTTCATAGGGTCCTGACAGAAATGACAGAAGGACGCATAATCTAGAGGGAAGAGCACAGGCTTTGGAACAAGGAAGCCCTGGGTCCAGATCCCAGTTTGCAGACTAATCTCTAGCTTCATGACCTTGAGAATGCAGGTCTCTTCAAGCCTTGGTTTCCACCCCCTCCCCCTTCTGGAGACATAATCATATCGTACCAATCATACAATTTACCATTTTAAGCTATACAACTCAGTAGTATATTCATGAAGTTGGACATCCATCATAACGACTTAATTCCAGAACGTTTCCTCACTCCAAAATGAAACCCCATACCCTTTAAAAGTCTCTCCCACTTCCCCCTCTCCCAGCCGCTGTGAACCACCAAGCTGCTTTCTGTCTTGGGATTTGCATGAGCCTCAGCTTTGATGACTTCCACACCAAACCTAACACTTACCATATAGGATGGTAATTATTTCTCTGGCTCCTTCAGATTTCTCAAGATGAAACCCTCAGCTCCAGTCAATGCATCTTCTTTATCACTTGTGCTCTCCTTGCCCTCTCTGTCCTTAGCCCTCGGCTCATTTGAGTCTCCCAGATTCCTGCCTCTCTAAAGCCCACATTTAAGATCCAGCTGAAATCCCACCTCCTACATGTGAAACCTTCCCTGGTGTAACTTCTGTTTTCCCTATGGTTTTCCTAAGCTACTATGAAGAATGAAAAATAAGGCTTTCATGCTTCTTAGCCTGACTCGAAACATTTCCAATCTAGTGAGATTCTGGCCACAACCCAAGCTAATCCGACTTGTGTTTTTTTTTCTAGATTTTGCTTTGTGACACTTAGAGGGTGGCTCATACACACAGCTGTTTTGTCGCAATAATGAAAAACACCGCTATGCTATTTTGGGGAGAAATTTCTGATCTTGCAACCAAACCTCCATTACAAGATGACATTAAAGAAAAAAAAAAGTGACATTTCAGTAGCCTGTACATGACAGCTATATTTTTCCACATTCTTAGGATTTGAAAATTTAGAGTCATCAAAGATTACAGCCTCTTCAGAGTTTATTTGGTTTTGGAAATCTTCTTAATGAGCTTGACATTTTCATTAGGCTCAAAGTCTTCCACCAAAGCCTAGTGCGATGATAGTCATTTATAAAGTAGCCAACATGAAAAGAGGCTTAGAAGACCCAAGACAATGGCTCACGAGGTCCAGTGGCCTGGGAACGTTCACCCAGTTTTCCATTCCCATACTGGAAACAGGATGGAGGCCAGGGAGCCAATTGCTGGGGCTGGGGTATGAGTGGCTGATAACCAGCAATGCTCTTTCTAGCTGTGAAATGCTCTTCTTCCAGACTGACTTGACAAATGCATCAGTTCCTCCCACTCCCCCACCAATCCTTGAGGGAATAAAGGGAAAGAGCCTCCCCTGCCCCAGCAGAAATTATTCAATGACAGTCGTTAGTACAACAGAAGAGCCAATGGCTCTCTCTCTGTAGTCAGAAGGACCTTGATTCCAATCTCACTTCTATCACTTTCTCATTTCTCTCTAAAACCAAGTTTCCCCATCATTAAGATGGGCACCATAATATGGAAAGTGCTGACCACACAGTGTCTAGAATATAATTGTTCAACCAACGATGGCTTGTGTTAGTATTTTAGGTGTCCTCCTCATCTTCCTCATCAGACAACATACTCCTGAACCAGGCTTGGAGGTCATCAAAAATGGCTGAGTATGAGTACAAACTTCCAGTTATAAGACAGCAAAGTTCTGGGGATGGCATGGTGACTACAGTTAATGTTATGGTATTGTATGCTTGAAAGCTACTAAGAGTATAGAACTCAGGCATTCTCATCACACACACACACACACACACACACACACACACACATGCACACACATAGTTGTAACTATGTGAAGGGAAGGATGCTAGACTCACTGTGGTGATCATTTTGTGCTATATACACATATCAAATCATTATGCTGTACACCTTAAAATAATCCAATGTTATATTTCAATTATATTTCAATAAAACTGAAAACCAAACCAAAATGGTTGAGTATGATTAACTCAAATAATTTCCAGCCATTTCTTTTCTACTCTGGTGTCCCAAATACTCAAACAGTACTGCTATGGGTGTGTATAGCCCTGTGCTAGGAATTATGGAAACTAAGGAAACTGACTAAAATGACCTGGAGTCTTCCTTCAAGGATCTTAACAAAAAAGTAAAAGGCACCAATGCATGCATTAAGATAAGACAAAGAAGAAAAGGAAAAGAATTCCAAGAGAAGAGCAAATAAAGTCTTATGGGAATTCAGAAGGGGAGTGCGCAGAGGACTGGAAATCAGAGAAGGCTACCTAGAGGAGGTGGTACCCAAGGTAGCAAAATGATGATAAGATTTGACGATTTGAAGGGTAGGAGACAGGCACTCTGGGAAGAGGGCGAGCCTTTGAGATCCAGAACTTTCTGTGTGAGTGGCAATATTGTACAGAATACTGTCTAATCCACAGAATTGACTGTAGCTAATTAGTGGTATTTTCCCAAGGTCACATTGCTATAAAATCTAAATTGCTGTTTTCTTCTTAAAAAAAAAAAAAAAAAAAAAGCTTTTGCTGCTCCAATCAGTCACTTTGGAAGGGCAGTTAAATAGGTTTTCACCAGATGGAGTCATAACAGAAAGATGACACTAAGCAAGCCTGGCTGGTGTCGAATTTGAGACGTGAGAGTTTTCGGGGGAACAGAGAGCCAAAGTACATATCAGTGAGATTTGTGACTCCGCTGCTGAAAAGGGCCTTCTCATCCTAGGGGGCATTGTGAGGAAGACATTAGGCCTTTATGCAGCTCCCAGGCTTTAGGCACAAAGGGAGCCTCTCCACACAATGCAGGGAGGGGACATTTGCCCTTGAATGCACACACATTCCTCCGGGCCTGCGGCCAGCGTCCACCAGAGCAGCTGAGTGGCCGAATGGAACAGTTCTTACTTTAAAAAATGTGCCTCATCAGGTCCTCATCAATAGAGCCAGGCCTTGCAGGGGCGGGGCAGGGTGGGATTGGGTGGGGTGGGGGGGGGGGGGTGCCTACCACCCGACTGATGAAGTGTCATCAGCCTGCATTAGGATTTGGGCAGGTTTCCTAGTTTGAGGTCCTCGCTACCCTTGAGGGAGTCCACAGCATTTCTGTGACCACACCGGTGATGAACAAGGTCTGATCAGAACAGTGGACAGTCTGCATAAACCTGAGCGTCTAACTTAGGAGCTGGAGAGCACGTAAATGATGTGCATGGGACGGGCCTGTCACAGCAGGGGCTTAGTCTGTGTCTGCTGGGCTGGTGACAATGTGAAGAAATGTACTGACAGAAAGTGGAATCTGCGTGTGACATCCGCCTGGAGGACTTGGATTCTCCCCAGGGAAGAGCATCCCTGCTTCCACTTGGCTGGGAAAAAACCCACAGCAGATCAGTCAGTCAAGTATTGATCCCGTATGTACCATGGAACCAACAGCGCACCGTGCTCGCCTCCAGTCAGAGGGCCAGAGTCAAAGAAACAGGAAGCATGGTCCCCTATGTCAGAGATTTGCAATTTTGTTTGGGAGATAAAACAAAGCCGCATGGAATACATACTTGCACCCAGTATCATTCAGGGTTTTACGAAGGTTTTCAAGTGGTCTCAGCTGTCCATATTGACTTTGAGTGCAAGTAGGATTCAGTCAGCGCCAGTCTGAGGAGCTTAAAAAGATGTCGCGAGGGGGGCAAAACTTCAGCTAGGTTGCCCCTGACGGGGTGACATGTACCTCCACCCTCCTTACCACATAACTCCTGAGAGAAACAGGAGGAACTTTGTCTACTAGGTTGTTTCTAAGCCCTCACTGTTCTTGTGAGTTGGCTGCCTTCCCGGGTTATTCACTCTGTCAGAGGCAAGGGGGGATTTGAACCCAGAGCTGTTCTGGAACTTCATTCAGCTGTCCAGGTACATTTGCTTGAGCCCTGTTCTCCTTCTAGGTATTATAAAAATATGGTTCTTTTCGAAGCATATTCAGAATAACATGGCTCTTCTAGAGCTTGTGTAAATTCTGTGGCTGGGAGGGATGGAAAGAAATAGCAGCATTCGATGGAACGGATCTACTGTGCGTTGGCACATAAATTAAGAATTTATGAAGGAGATTTGTTCTCCCACTTGGGAGCTTAATTGTGAAAACACTGTTCTTGGCATTAGCCTGAGCCATCTGCCTTCTTGAAGACCATGAGCAACTCAGTTAGCAGCGACACAGGTTACAGAGAAGCCTTCAAGGGTTAGCAATCTCAGCACTCCTCAGAGCCTGTGGTGAGGTTCTCTCAAACACAAACCCGTGGCCCTCACAGTTCTGGCTTCAAAAAGACTGAGTCCCTGGGTGTGAGTGGAAAACTCCACCACAAAGCACGGGGTTGGGGGGAGGGGAAGAAGAGGTGAGTGACTCAGCAAAATACTGATCCCTCTCCTCAACCTTCAGTCAAATCCTGGCCTTCACCAGTATCCCCTGGCTTGCTAGAGTTGATATCATGTATACATTCCAGCCTTCCTCTTCTTAATATCCACCAATGCCTACAGATTAAAGGTCAAACTCAGGCTTGGCAAGTGTCCTGACGGACCTCTCAAGCTTCCTGAGGTAGCCCACTGGCCAAACCACCATTTTCCAAACATACCATGGGTTGGATACCTTCTGCCTTTGGTTCTTGCTCTTGTGTTCCCCTAGAAGGCCATCATCTTTCACCAACCTGATCAACTCCTTCAAGAGCTAACCTCACAGTGACTGGCTCTATGGACCTTTGCTAACCCCCATGACTCAACCTTCTGGAATAGCCTTTCCTATATGGTTTTCGCTGTTCTCCTTGCTCAGCTTTGCTTGTTCTAACGAGCCCTTCTCTCTCCCCAGAGAGGCTAGGAGCACCTTGAAGGCCTAGGTCATGATTTATTCATGGATGGTCACCTGGATGACCCTGGGATACAGTGCAGGACCTGGCTCACAGGAGGCACGCCCTCAATGTCTGAGGGAAGAATGAAAAGCAATTCAAGGGGACTCCAGGGGGTGCCTGAACTCCCTCCCATTGGAGCTGTTGCATGATGACATGCACTGCATAGCCCTGGGGGGCACGGAAGCTGGGCTTGGGGATTGAGTGGGGTTTGCTCTCCCACCTGAGGAGATCCATGGATGGAAGAGGCCCCTCTTACACAGGGAGCTGTGCTTGTTAAAACCCTAAGTATCATCCAGTGACTCAGTAGGATGGGGGGAGAGGATGCATTAGAAACTTGCATAATTCTCACCAGCTGGACCAGGGAGCTGTTCATCTTGTTCTTGCTTCCAAGTGAAATACAGAAGACCTATTCTCGTAAGCATGTTTTTTGGTGAAAAGTTTTTTCTCTATACATTTTATCATCCTTATAATGACTTCTTCTCCTGTTACTTTTTTTTTTTTTTTTTTACAGTGCATGTTGTCTGTTGAAAGAACCAGCATACATATTCTCTGTATTAAGAAGCTGGGAAGAGCTGCGTATACTGTAAATATGTGTCACCTATTCCGCAACTCTCTGGAAATTTGCAAAATACATACCAGATGCTAAAGATCCAAACTGTCTGTCTTAGCCAGGTTGTTTTTACACATGCTTGCCTCTTTGAGAAAGGAGATTCTGAGTAGCCCCAAAGAAGGCCGATGACGGAAAGCGTAGCCAGGAATCTGAGAAATCTGATGCTATAATTTAGAAATAATCTAAATAGTCTATGTTCCACCCAAGAACAAGATTAAAAGAACAATATTGTTGGAACATTAAGAAAAGAAACAACTTCAAAGCTAAACCTTCAAGCAAGGAATTTGGACTGAAAGAAAAAAAGTGAAATGTAGTCAAATATTTTGGTTTAGCAAGAGTTCCTGTTTGCCTCACCCAGCCCTGTTCCCTAAAGCTTGTGGCTCCGATGTTTCTTGGCCACTTTCCTTCAGCCCCGCCCCCCTCTCTGGCAGCAACTCTTAGACAACAGCATTCCAAGCCCCAAGGGCCAGGGTCACCCCAGGGCCC
The DNA here is from genome assembly GCF_022355385.1 of Mustela nigripes. NCBI lineage: Eukaryota > Metazoa > Chordata > Mammalia > Carnivora > Mustelidae > Mustela > Mustela nigripes. The sequence goes on along the minus strand of NC_081569.1, from coordinate 33,923,392 downwards.
AACAAACCCCCACCATTCCTTCACCTCCCTCTGCTTCTGCTCTTCCCGGACAGAGCGTCGTTCCCCAGCCAGGAAGCCGGGTTCCACCTCCACCGCACACCGCGAGAAATGAGCAGAAAGCGATCCCGTCACTAACAGGTGGTCCAACCAAGCCCCAAGAACACTAGCCTCACAAGCACTGCACTCAGCCTCTTCTACTCCAGGAAACTTTGGGATCCAGAGTCCCCATGCACGTCTCAATGTGGAGTCACTGGTTAGGAAAAAATTTCTCAGCTTGCTCCCAGGGAACCAGGCTTAGGTAGGTACCGTAACCCATCTGAACGGCCACTCACAGTTTATAAAAATACAAAATTCTTAGCAATAAGCGTTCACAGCACCTTCTGGAAGGTGCACACTTGATGCCTTTATTGGGTGAGAGAAACAAATGTCTGCTTCTGGAATGTGGTGGAAGATTTTTTTCCATTAAAAAAAAAAAAAAAGCTTTGGATAATTATCTTGTGTTTGTTCTTGGAGAAAAGAATTAGGAGGAGAGAAAACCACAATAGCATCATCATTTTGACTCCACATCTACCCAGACAGGGGTGGCACACACCATGTCATTTGTGGAAGGCCACTCTCCCCTCAACCCAGTCAGCAAAAGAGAAGTCGCCTCAATGTTTCACTCATCACTCAGCGATTTGTCCGAGACATGTTTTTAATAAAGGATGGAATGAGTACTTACAAGAAACAAAAACACAAACAAGGAATACCTCAAGGACATTCTGGTTGTGATTTGAAAAATGAAAAAAAAAAATCTAAACAGAACCTTTTTTGGGAAAGGAGAGCGGTGATGAGGTCAGACAGAAGGACGCATGTCCCTACTTTAAGGGTCAGGGGGTGCCGAAACAGCTATGTCTCCTCCCGCTGTGAAACATGGTGTGCAGTTTTGCAAACACAGGCTTGTACCTTTCTCTGCCATTTACGTTGATCTTGGGCAAGTTTCTTTGCCTCTCTGGGTCTTGGTTCCATCATCTACAGAATGGGCATAACAGTACCTTCCCTCTTGGAAAGGAGGATATTGAACTGGCAGATCTTGGGGCAACAGGGTAAGGGGGTTCTTCTGCCCTAATAATTCAGGGAGAATGTTCTCCATGGCGGTACAACCATAACTAATTATGAACAGGACTCTTTGGAAATCAGAACTACAAGAACCAGTGGAGGATGCTATCTGTTTCCTTGGGACTTGCGCGCACACACACACACATGCAAATTTTAGCTCCTTTGAACTTCCAAAGCTCTAACTACACTGTTTATTAAAACAACTTTTTTAGGATTCACAGTGTCTGACTTCTAAGCCCATCTGCCCATCGCGTCTTCCGAGCATCATCCACTATCTCCACAGAAGTACCAACATGTGGTACAGATTCCAGTCCCAATCTGGTTAAAGAGAGAAGTTTGTAACAACCTCACCAAGCCGACCCTGTCCTCTGGGCTCTGACAGTAGCTGAGCCCTCTTGGTCCTACCACACCCTCCCACTCAATTCCCACCACTGTCTGTGCCCCCACACAGTTGGTAAGTGCCTCCTCTGCTTCATTGCCCTCCTTAGAAGTCTCCTTCTCAGAGAAGGCTGCCCCGTTCCCTGCCTCCCAAGCAGACCTAGCCACTGACTTCCCGGTTCTCAGGCTCCCTCATGCATAACCCATACCCAGTTTATTTCTCTCTTGCTTTCAACGATGAATTCCTGCAGACCATGCCTCTATCGCACTCCCTTCCGTGTTGCAGCACACCACATGACGTAGCAGTGGGTTAATGCTGGCCGGACGAATGAAAGCAAGTGCATCGCGAGCGGCGTATCACCTTCACGTACCTGTTGCCAAAGCCACGGAGGCCGCCACTGGGACTCCACGGAGGAGGCCTCGGAGCTCCCGTGCAACAGCATGGGAGCCTCTTTGGTTGGGGAAGCCTGGATCACCAGCTCACACCTGGGCCAGGCTGGAGCTTCCTGGGCTAGGGCAGAAGCTGGTGCACAGAGGGGCAGAAATCCCTCCCTCAGTCACTGGAACCTGGCCTTGATACTCCAAAACACACAGGCCATGTTCCCATCTGAAAGGTGAACCACGAACACACGCTCCTATAGGATGTATGTTCCACCTGTGGCCTGGTACCCAGACCTGCCCACAGAAGCCAATCCAGCCCCTAGTAGGTTCCATCAATGTTCTGCAAACCAAAACCCTATCCCCAAGGAGGACACGGCTTGTGCAGGAAAATGGGTTCCGAATTCTAGCTTGTGATGCAGGGCAAATGGCTTCTCCCTGCTCCTCTGCAAAGCTGCAACAGCTCAGCTGCCAGGACGGCAGGGTCCTGTGGCTGGGCACGTTGGACAGAAGGCTCCTAGGGCAGCAGGGCGGGGGAACCATGGGACTGCCACAGCCTCCTGCACCCCATGCGACCTCTTGTAGCCCCTGCCCCTCAGGCCTTTCACAGCTGGATGGGATACGCAAGAACAGAGCATTTGCCTCAGCAAGCACCCTGCTCAAGTCTTGAATGGTTTCCTTGCCGAAAGATCCAAATTTCCTCTTCCAGTATTCCAGGGACTCCAAACTCTACCTCCTCCCCTGGTGACCACACGTTGCTTTATGAATGCATGTTCTCTTTCGATGTTTACTGCTACATGATATGGAGGAAAAACCCTAGTTCAAATCCCAGCTACATGGATTACAAACATGCAACCTCAGACCAGTGAGTTCATGTCTTAGCTCTCCTTACCTTCTCTCTCTCTTTTTTTTTTTTTTAAAGATTTTATATATTTATTTGATAGAGAGAGAGATCACAAATAGGCAGAGAGGCAGGCAGGGGTGGGGGAGGGATGCAGGCTCCCTGCTGAACAGAGAGCCTGATGCGGGGCTCGTTCCCAGGACCCTGAGATCATGACCTGAGCCGAAGGCAGAGGCTCAACCCACTGAGCCACCCAGGTGCCTCTCCTTGCCTTCCTTTTAAACGGAGGGATAGTAACACCTGCCTCACAGGGATGCTAGGAAAATTACATGAGATCATGTTCATAAAAACCTACCACACTTAGGTCCACAAACATTTAAATGTTTTCATCTTTTCTTCCATGACTTAGCCAGTGAAACCACTTCTTAACAATACCATTCACACTGACTTGCCTCTGTTTATTACACAACCACTGTTTTGCTTGTTAGCTCTTGGGATATGCAAGATGTCTGGGTTTGATGTTTTGGGGCTCAGGAAAATATCTGGCCCCAGTCCCAACCTCTCTCACCACAGATGGGCCGGCTGCGAACATTCCTGCAGAAGGTTGCCCCGGGCCCCAGTCCCCGAGCAGCTGCCCTCTGACGACTCTTGATGCCTTGCCCTCATGAGTCCACCAGGTGCCCACCCTGGATGTCTCCCTTTCAGTGTCATCTGTCACACACGAAACATGCCACATGCCCAATGGGGAAGGCGGATGACCTGCTCTTATACCTTGACAATGGAAGGGAGCTGAGATGACGGTCACAGCAGTGTTCTTGCTTCATGTCTCCACAATAAACATCTTTTTACCACATGGTCATGTGTCTGTGACACAAAGCAGTGAAAAAAAAAAAAAAAGCCTTAAAGAATGACACCTGGGGGCGCCTGGGTGGCTCAGTGGGTTGAGCCGCTGCCTTTGGCTCAGGTCATGATCTCAGGGTCCTGGGATCGAGTCCCACATCAGGCTCTCTGCTCAGCAGGGGGCCTGCTTCCCTCTCTCTCTCTCTCTGCCTGCCTCTCCGTCTACTTGTGATCTCTCTGTCAAATAAATAAAAAAAAATCTTAAAAAAAAAAAAAAAAAAAGAATGACACCTGGGCTTTGGTCACACACTCTGGGTGGGCCAACACACCCATTCTGAAAGCTTGAAAAGACCCCAGGCAGCGCTGTTCAGTTCCCCACCTCACTACCTGCTCCTGCCTCGCCTTAGACAAGTCATTCAAGGGCTCTCAACTTCAGTGTTCTAAGCTTTAGGATATGAAGTGACAGCCTCCACTTATTTTCTGACAATAAAAGGAGAAGATGTCTGCAGAAGTGCTTTCTGATTTTGAAAAGCCCTTCCAACATACAAGGCCACGTTCTTATGCTCTCGTGCACATGACTGTATGAGGTGGCCTGCTGGTGCCCCCGTGCCTGGTCTAGGGCCACATGGCCTCCGTCTCGCCACCAGTCTCCACCCAGTGGTGGCTCATGAATTATCCTATCATTCTGTTCTAGACAAATGCACCGTGGACTATTTCACACCTACAGACAAATCTAGGGAAGACTATCACGGACCCTTGTGTTCCCGTCATCCAGACTTGGCAGAGCAGAACAGAAGGAAATCCTTCTCCTAATCCCACTCTCCTCTCTCCTTCATCTGCCAGAACCCCTATCCTCACGTACATGTTATTAGTGTCGTGCACGCTTATATGCCTGCTAGTCTTTGCAGATCCATAAATAACGTGTTTTTTGTTCTATATGTTTTTAAAGTTTATATAATGGTATAAAGATACATAATTCAGAAACCATCTTTGAATTTTATTTACTTATTTATTTTTGGGTCCACAATGATACATTTTGAAGTGCTGCTCTGTGCTTCATTACATGCATAAGCCACGACTTAACTGATAGAGTCTCCTGAGGATGGACATTGAAGGTGTTTCCAATTATTCACGATTATAAATGGTGCTGCTAGGGATATTATTGTACTTGACTCTGAGTACGCATATGTAAGAGTTTCTCTGGGCAGTATTTTTTAAACTCTTCTGACTGCAGCCCCCAGTAAGAAATATCTTTTATACCATAGTATACTAGATGAAACACCAGATATGTACGTACACACACACACACACACACACACAATGGAGCTGTTTCAAGAAATACGTATTACCTTTACTGCATCCTCTGTCCTTCAACATAATCTATTCCATTCGATATTTTAAATGCCAGTCGAAACCCACTAAATTGATTTCATGATCTATTAATGGGCCTGGGATACCTACCCAGGCGTGGAATTGCTGAGTAGATGGAGAGCTATGTGAACTTTCAACTCCCCATTAAACACCGTTATTTCAATCACTCCCCAGCTAAAAAAACACAGTGGTTCCCTAATGTCTAACACCCCACAGCAAATTCCTGGGTCTCTTTGACAGGTCATTAACCCTTTGACAGGTTTCCCTCTTGCCCCACTGCACACTCGGCTCCTTCCTGCCTTTGCTACACAGCCCTGCCTGCCTGCCCCCTCCCCCTCCCCCTGCATACCTGTGCCCATCTCTCTGCCAAGGATCTCAGGCTACTCCCGCCCCACATTGCCCTTGAACTAAGCTGTATTAAAAACACCGCTATGATATTTCAACAGCTTTCTGGTCTCACTTTGTTCCCAAGGGACAAGATTCTTGAGGCTGGAATGATATCCCATTGAAATTCTGGTCCAGAACCAGAGGACCTGACCCCGGAGTCCGAAATCCTAGCTTGAAGTCATGAGGTCTGTTACCTCAGGCTGATGGTTGATCTTTGAACCTCTTTGAACTCTAGTTTCTTCAGATATGAAATGAAAATGTGGTAGCATGATTTGGGGGGGGGGTGGTAAATGAGATCTCACCTGTGAAGTGCTTTGCAAACTATAAAGGGGCAGAGAAGGGCTTGTGTGTGTGTTCCACGTCCTCCACAATGGACAGGATGCTTGTTGGTTGAGACAAGCAGTCTCCCTCAGGGGATGCAGACAGCTCCGTGAGGGAGACAGAACAGGGTGATAGGTAGAATGCTAAGACCACTGCCCCCTCCCTCCCACCTCCACCTCCATGCTCTGGACAATCTTGCAGGACTACACATGTGATGGAGTTTACTTTCGCCATGAAGTAATATTAAATGGCACAGCTGACTATTAAGATACAGCAGTTACCTGAGGGGCATGACCTACTCACAGGAGCCTTTTAAAAGCAGAGAGTTTCCTCCAGCTGGTCGAATATTTGAAGCGAAAGAAGGATTTGTCGCACTGTTTCTGGCTGGAAGATGGAGAGGTCACGTGGCAAGGAATGTGGGAGCCCAGAGGGTCCCCAGCTGATAGCCAACAAGGAAAACAGGGACCTCAGAGATGAAGTCTGCCATCAACCAAGGAGCTCGGACCATTAGTCCGATAAGGACAGCAGCCCTCAGGGGCACCCTGATTTCAGCCCAGTGACACCCCAAGCAGAAAGCTTAGCCATGCTGTGTCCGACTTCAGACCTACAGACATGATGATGTAATAAACGGTACACATGCATTCCTGTAACGTATATGCCTCTGTATATAATACAGAAACTATGAAATAGTACATCTGTGTTGTTTTAAGCTACTAAATCTGTGGTAATTTGTTACAAGGCACTAGAAAGTTGATAGAAATATACATAGAACTGGCAGGTGTAGTCACTGACTGAGTTTTCCATCCCTCAGCCTGTCAAATGGGTGTGGTTTTACTCTCCAAGTCATGATGGCTCAGATACTCCAGAAGTTACCAATGGAAAATACAAACCAAGGTTGAGGGTAGAGAGAGATAAAGGAGCTAATGCGGGGAGGTATCCACCGTGTGGCGGTGGAGGCACAGGAACCAGAATCACGCTTCAGGAGGAGAGTAGCCATCTTTTCCGAGGGAAATTATTTGGATAAAATACTGTTTTGAAATGCATCAGGTTGAGAAGGTGAATCCAGATGGTTGAATTATTATTTTTCACACATAGGCTTTCCCTCTTCTGGGGACTTGTTTATCCAAAAGTTTGTTTGTTTGTTTGGTTGGTTGGTTGGTTTTTTTGAGAGAGAGGAGGGAAGGGCAGAGGAAGAGGGAGAAAAATCCTCACACAAACTCCCCATTGAGCATGGAGCCCAGCACGGGACTCGATCCTAAGACCCTGAAATCATGACCTGAGGTCATGACCTGAGCTGAAATTGGAAGTTAGATGCGTAACCAACTGAGCCACCCAGGCACCCCATCCAAAGGTATTTCTAATTCCTTTTTGTCATCAGGATCTCCATAGACTTGCAATAGACAGGTCACGATGACAGCAGGCCTGGGACCCCTTTCAGAAGGACAATTATCTCTAGGTAATGCTCTCTCAAGTGCTGGCCGCCTCAAGCAAATTAACAGTAGGTCCTAGATGCCTGTGAACAGCAAGATCTTATGGAAAACATAAAGAAATAACATAATAATATTCCCTTGTCTAAATTCAATTTATCCCCAATTTATAAGGCCAAATTAGCTTAAATTGAAAATATAAATTGCCACGAATTTCATAAGAAAAAATGAACGCAATCCAGAGCCCCCAGTTAAATCAATGTATGCAAAGAAAAGAATACCAAATATTGCTAAACTGGTCGGAATTACTCTACTAGAAAGAGTTAGTGTCATAACATAACCAGGAGTTTTATTTCCTTGATTAGTTAGTCTAACAAACAGCTCTTTATCTGTCCTCCTTAGCCTATTACTCCTGTATACTTAAGACTAAACTAAACAAATAAAATATGCGTATAACACCGGAAGTTTAAATAATTCAACCTTTAACTTTAAAAAATGGTAAGTCGAAATAGATCGACGGACATATCAGAATTGACATCACGCTCACCAAATGAGTTGGTGTCATCGGGAACAGCATCCCAGCTGTACCTAGTAAATCACAAGTCATCTGAAAGCAGTGTGTTCAGCCAGATGTTGGTGCCAAGCACACCACTGCCCAGATGACCACCTGGAGACCGCCACAGCTGCTCACAAGGTGAAATCCAAACTGGTTTCCGTAAATACCATGATGGCCCCCTTGGAGCTAAATCGGGGGCACAGAGTGGAAGTTGTAGTCAAGGCAAATGGTTGTAAACCAAAGGGGCATAATTACCCAGTACTTTACAGTTTACAAAGCCTTTCTCCATCTTGAGAGCATCTCCACAATACCGTATTTACAACCTACCTCCACGCATCTGGTAATTGTCATTCCTTCCAGTCTCCTGTCCTCCTACTTAATCAAGACTGTGAAGTCCCAGGACCTTAGAGAACTAAGCCATTGTGGTTTAAAACTTGAGAAGCCACAGACTAGGTGAATATCCTCTCTTCTGCCCACTGGCTTGCACCTCATCTTGGAAAGCTTGTCTGATTCCCCAGAACTCAAATCGGTGGATTAATCAATCAGCACGTACTCACTGAGCATTCCTTACGTCCCGGCATTGCTCTTAAAACCACGAGGGATTTAAAACAACATATAAAAACGAAACAGCTTACCACAGCAGGGTATGTTCTAGATTGGGAAACAAGGTGATCATTTTAAATAAAAGAATACTAAAGGGGGTTTTTTTGGTTAGTTTTTTGTGTTTTGTTTTTATGTTAGGACAGTCCTGGAACATCCTTTGGAGGTAACTGCAGTTTATGCTGAATAATCTAGTACTTTCCAAAAAATACTATTATATAAAAAATTCTATTTAATTTTAAAAGTATTTGTATATCACTCCAACATAGGCTTTGGGTGTGGGTTATAATAAAAGACATTTAACGTTGATAAAAACTGAAGAAGAAACTGGGAAGCTGGAAAGGTATCAGTCTTAAGGCTATAAATAAAGTTGTTTGGGTTGAGTATGAAATCTGAATTTGAGGCCACTGGCAGCAAACTCAAAAAAGATAACATGTTACCTCATCTGAAAGGAGGAGAAAAGATAAGCCCACAGGGCATTGGAAAGGATCCTAAAACGTCCCTATACGGAACTTTGTGTTCTGATGCGCAAGAGAAGTGTCCTTAATGTCAGCTTTAAAATAAAACAAGGACAGAAATGGCTTTTTAACTATTGTTTCATTTTTTGATCTTGTTCAAAGGGTAGGTTCCAAATTCTCAGCTAGAGGGAAGGAAGGAGACTTAGACTATCTTCCTAAAGGCCACCTTTTCAAAAACATGGTTCAGGGGCATCTGGGCGGTTCAACCAGTTAAGATACCTAAGCTTTGTTTCTGCTCGGGTGGTGATCTCAGGTTTGTGGGATCCTGCCCTGTGTCAGGCTTCTTTGCCTCCCATCCCCGCCACCCACGCCAGCTCTCTGGCACTCTCTTTCTCTCTAAAATAAATAAATAAATCTTTGAAGAAAAAAAAAAGGCAAAAACAAAACATGGTTTATAGAATCAGATGGGCTGTAAATGACAGGAGATTGAATATATACAAATGTAGTAAGAAAGGTTATATTACATATGCCTATATTGGTTCCCTTTCAGAATTTTGAGGTTTTCAGAATTTTAGTTAAATTTTTTAAATTTCTGGAAAGAATGAGGAAGGCTCTATGATTTTGTTCATGCTCTCGTCTCAAATAAGAACTTTTTTTTTTATTTTTAGAAAAAAAAGTGTCTGATCTACTCTTAATGATATCAGAGTAAAAGAGAACTTTTAAAAATGAATAGATCTAGCTTCTAGCAAGGCTTTCTAGAATAGTCTTTACTTCCACATTTCGCTCAGGGCCACCAAAAGCTGAGGTGAGGAGCATAGGAACCCACCCCCCGACCTAGATTATAAGCGTCTTGCAGGAAGGCGCTAGCCCACACACAGCGATAGCATACCCAGCCTTCTTCACTCAACTGCCAAATATCTGCACATCCAATTCTGTATAAAGGACACATTCTATGCCTTAGAGGGGCCATTCATAAATGTCCCATAGTCCTCCGCAGAGTCCTTCTAGCCACAGCCCCCTTAGAGATGACAGTGAGGGGGCGTCATCTAGTGGTACAAAGGGTAACTGCAGGCATTCCCCTCTAGATGGGAATTTCTAGATTCTCATCTAGAAAGATTCTATCTTTATCTAGAAAGATTCTATCTTTCTAGATGCAATGTCCAGGTATGAATTTTGCCTCAATGTAGGACTCCTAATACAATGTATTAAAAGTAAATTAAAAAAAAAAACACTCGGATTTTCAGTACATTTCTGGGTATAGGAAGGCCCTTTGCTTTCTGATTCATTCTCTCATTTTATTTATCATCTACTATATTCAAAACTTACAATTTAAAAAAACATACAGTGCAATCAAACAAGACGCTGAAAGTCAGTAGAAAGGAAGTATGTTAAAAGGAGCAATAATATGAAATTGAAAGTGAAATCAATACCAAAATACATGTCACAAGGTCTCTGTATTCGTTAGTAGTGGATCACATGTTCAGTTTTTGTTGTTTTTTTTTATTTTATTTATTTATTTGACAGACAGAGATCATAATCAGGCAGAGAGGTGGGCAGAGAGAGAGAGGAGGAAGCAGGCTCCCTGCTGAGCAGAGAGCCCGATGAGGGGCTCGATCCCAGGATCCTGGGATAATGACCTGAGCCGAAGGCAGAGGCTTTAACCCACTAAGCCACCCAGGTGCCCCACATCTTCAGTTTTGAGCTTTCTAGTAGACAACTTGAAGAGAGAATTTTGTTAGCTGCCCGAGTCACAAATCTAAGATTCAAAACCAGTCCAGCTCTAGAAAAGCCCAACTGTGCCCAGTACAGAGACAAGACAGGAATCTCTCCCATGTGTCCTACCATGGGCAATGTCTTCCAACAACAAACTGGGAAGAAAGGTGACAAATAAATATAAATAAAAGTGAGCTATATATATTGTCTAGTTTTCTGTCATTTCCCCTGCATATGGCCATTGGTCAAGCTGTAATAACGCATAATACAACAAGGTATGTTGCTCCCGCCAGTCTGGCTTGATCTGAAGCTCTTCTAGGGTCTCTAGAGAAGTGGGCTGATTTCATCAGCTTCAGGCAATCCCTGAGACGTACTTTTTCCTGCCAAGTGTCTGTGCCCCCTGCAATGTGACTTTAGAGCTCCTCCCATGAAGAGAAGGGAGTCTATTTCTTGAAAACCCTGCATGTTCCTCCCAGGATCTTGGAATTCTAACACTGTCATGTGACCAAGCCTGGGTCCATCGGACCCTGGTAGAAGGGTCCTGGTAGAAGATGAGTGCGGTGTGGTCCATTTACCTCTATCACGTGGGTGGATAGCCAGGCAACTGCCGGACATGTCTGTGAGGTGCTGTCTTAGCTCAGCCAGCTCCCGGCCAACCACAGACACGGGCGTGAGCCCAGCCAAGGTCGAGATGCGTGGCCCAGATTGGCAGAAACCGTCCCCACCCAAAGATGACCTGTAGACTAGAGGGCAATAATGAATGGCCCTTATTTCATAACTCCTCTTTCCTGCCCCCATCTTGCATCCATTGTCCTGTCCAAGTGATTTTCTCCTCCACATTCTTGTGTCCAGCTGCTCAACTCCATCTATCCTGGTGCCCCATCACCACTCACGGGCACTGCAAACCGAGGCTCAGAGACAAGAAGGAACCACTCAGCGTCACACAGCTTTGCCACCTGACACCCCATTTCACAGCCACTGCTGCTGACTTAGAGAAAGGAGAAAGGAGATCCAGAAACCGATTTTGGTACCATGAGGATGCAGGGGAGTGAGCCAAACTCCCCTTTGATAGCACCGCCTTGGAGGAGTGGCTCAGTGCTTGCAAACCTCAGTGAGCTCATCTGCAGAAGAGGCTAATGCCAGGGTGGTTTGCAGGTTCAAAAGGAGGAAGCTCTTGTGAATCTAAGAGACCCTAGGAAGGTCTGCTATTGGGCTGGTATACCATGGGTACGCCATAAAGGCTGAGTACATAAAGGAAAGGCTTTGTTACTGCCTAAGGCGCAGGCTTGAGCTCAGAGCTGGGGCTCCCCAGCCCACTTTGCTCTAGCAGGGCTGGCAGGTCAGCAGACATTGGCTGAGTGCATCCTGTGTGTTAGGGCAAAGTGGAGCGTCGGAGCTGTTCTGTTACTTTCCCAAGGACTGAGCTGTGGCGTCACCTCTTACGTCCACGCCCACCTGAGCTGCAGACTTCTTCCTGACCTCTCTGAAATTTCTCTGAGGAGTATTTTTAAAGGACCTGAAAGTCCTCCTTTATTCAACAGACATTTATGGGGCACCCTGCTCGCTCTCAGTACTCTAGTAAGTGCTGCGGACACAGTGAAAATCAAAGGTAATCAAAGCGACACAATTAGTATTAAGTTACTAAATGAAGTCACAACGAGTGAGCTTGCAGGAAATCAATCAGAGCTCATACTGACATTTATTGTGGCTCATAATCCTTCAGAAACAGTGGATTCATAACCTACCCTTCCAGCAATGTGGAGCATGTGAATGGAGCACATTGTATAGGGGAAATTAGATTATCCTAGTCCCTAAAGAGTAATTAATTTATACAGTGGATTTGAGGAAATATTTTTACATTAAAGCAGTATGGTGTTTAACTTATTTCACAGGTGGTATTTCAGGGAAAAAGGGACCCATTGAATAGAATCAAACTATGTAATTCACAAAGCAGAGAGTAGAGTTCCGAAACGTCTAGAAACATTCCATTGGCCGATTGGTTCCTGAGTCAAATACTTTTTTCAAAAACCACATTCTAGTTTTTGCTCAGGGCTAAACAGTAAGGTCTGTTGGGGTCCTTGGCTTTAAGATCAGCAAATTGCAGCCATGTCCCTTCCTATAAGGTCTTTCTTATAGGACCTCTCCGTTCTCACTGCTGCCACGCTCAGCGTCCCCTCCTGGGATCTTGTAACAAATTCTGAGCCCCTAGCGTATGCCAGGCAGCAGTAAACAGAAGTCACACTTCCTGTGTTCAGGAGGCTCAGAATCCCCACCCAAAAACTGTCCCCAGAAACCCCCAAGTCTGTCGTCCCCTATAGATGCCGCAGTGAGTTTCCCCAAAGTGCATATCCACTGAGTTCAGGCCTCTACATGTAGCCTTAGTGGCCTCCCGAAGTCTTTGGGATGAACTCGGTCGGAAAATCAAAAGCTTCTTAGGATGTGTCCCCTGCGGGCCCTTCCAGCTGCCGCCCCCTTCATGCCCTCACAGGATTCTAAACTCAGGCCACAACAAAGCCCCAGCCTGAGCCCAGCCCTGTGGGGCTCCCTTTCTTGGTACTGTTTGCCTTTCCTGGAATGACCTCTCCCTTCCTCCTCTGAACCATCCTTCCTTCAACCGTGTCACTTCGTCCTTCAAGAAGTAGCTCGAGAGTGAGCTTCTCCTGGAGGGCTTTCTCCCTAAGAAGCCACCCCCAAGAAGACTTTCCAGACCTAGAAAACAATCAAGAGTTACTGAACATGACTTAGTATTAGAGGGTTCAGCAAGCCCTTTCGGACTCAGTTGTGCCCCAAGAGGACGGCTCCTAATATCAGGCATCACAGTAGAAATGTGCTAAACGCCCAGTGCCAGTGTGCCCTCCCCCTTTCCCTGGGGGCAAGCCGGTGGCTTTTCTTTCTTTATCCCTGGCCCTAGCCCGGTGCCAGGCATGAGCTGTTAGCGGCAACTGGCGTCAGCTACTACCGTAAAGGTGGGCTGGTCGTAAAAGGGTGGAAACCATCTCCAAGCCCAACACAAAGGAAATGTTTACAACAGCTCTTCGCCCATCAACTGTATATTATGCGGCTATTAACAGTCAGGGTTTTGAAGACTACTTGATGATTCAGGAATATCGCTCACTATTGAACATTATTATTATCCCCCAACTGGAAATCCACATAATTGGCAAGGGTTGAGGATAAATAACTACACACAAACATACTTGTGTAAATCCAGAACAGTAACAGCAAGAAATTTGCTGTGCTGGGGTTTTATTGTTTTTTTTTTCTATATTTCTCTCTGCAATCTCTCTGTCTCTTTCTGTTTCTCTCTGTCTCTGTCCGTCTCTCAACAATGGGCACAAGTTACTGTCATAATAAAGGACAAACATTTTAGGAAGGAGAGCAATTTAGAGTTGGCAGAGACAAGAAGCAAACGAAAAAAAAAATTTTTTTTTTTTTGAAGATGCCGGAAGGAAGAGAAGGGAATTCACAGAGAAATTGGCAAGGCAGGTCCTAAATTGCCAACTTAGCTCGTGGGATAAGCCGTTTGTGGCCAGTCCCAGGGCTGGAACTTCCATCATCGTGGGGTAAGACAGCCACACAGAGGTCTGTACACAGAACACAGAAGTTCCACACGTGGGGACGAAAGCTTGTTTGCGGGCTAATGATGAAACTTCCTACAGATTTTAACACGACCTTTACAACTAAAATTCTAGGGTGGGCTTTGAGACTCATTCGGAGACTCTGCCTCCTACAGGGCTCAGAGGAGAATCCTGTCCACGATATGTACTCAAGTGCATTCTAGGGGCTAAATATAGGCATTTTCAGAAAAGCACAGCAGACATCTGGGGATTTGGTGAGGCGAGCTTGCATTAACACAATGGGAACATGGAAATCACATTTTGAAATATAAGCTCAGGGATCTCTTTTTTCCATTAAATGAGGAATTTCTTGGGATTTGCTAAACATTTCTGTTTTATTCAATACAGAAACGTTTAGGCAAAGGGGTGCCAGAAACAAACCTGGAACCTAAAGCTTTGGACAGGGTTGATTTATTTGGGCAAGGGAAACTAACACACAACATTCCCCCCCTCTCCCCCCAGGGAAGCCCTCCACGGAGACACGGCTAACTTGGAAGAATCCAAGATGTGTACATGGGATCTCTGGGCTCAGAAGAGGTGTATGAGGGCAGGAGGGGAGGGAAAAGAGAGTTCTTCACCAGGTCCGGATCAAACTTTAGGCACTTTCCACACTTTGACTCTTCCTCAGAAAATCCATGGAAGATGAACTCTCCATCAGTAACAACAGAACGCAGCTAATACTGTGGAAACATCCATAGAACACCGTGGGCTCCAGGGGAGTTCTGTCTTTTCTCAGCCTGAAGACGCAGCCCGCGAGGCCTGGCCCCAAGCAGGCGGGGGACAGCAGGGAAGGGTAAATGACCCACAGAGAGGCAGCCAAGCTACCACAGAGCAACTGCTAATGCGAAAATGACTAGAACACTCTGGAGTGTAGTCTGGGAAACCGCCTGGAGCCGCAGAAACCCAGCGATAAACAGGCTGTCGCAGCTGGAATGAATCTTCCCAGACAAGTCATCAGCCTCCTGATTTTCCAGCGGGCGACACTGCAGCCCGGAGGGAACAGAGGAGGCTTGCCCAACACCACACGGCCAGTCAATGGCGGGCGGACGCACAATTACCTCAGGGAATCCAGCCTGACATCCTAGTGGCCAGTATCCATATTCCCATCACCAGGGCTTTGCCCCCTAGATCATGGAGTCATGGAGAAGGCTCCTCTGAAAAATCCGAATTTACAGTCCAGACCCACCCATTACTAGCGATCTGACCCTGCTCTCCTCATGGAAAAATAATGGCTTTCTGACCAATATCTCACAGAGTTATTGGGACTAGTTGAGTAAGAAGACACATGGGAAGGCCTTTGACAAACCATCAATTTTAGTTTTATGAATAGAAGCAGCTGTGTCTCACGCATGGGGCGTGTGTGCGGTAGCTACGCTGGTGAGGGTCGTGCTGGGCATGGACGTACCCGCTGATGTTCGCTGTTATTACTCTCATTAAAAACGGCAATAACTGGGGTGCCTGGGTGGCTCGGTGGGTTAAAGCCTCTGTCTTCGGCTCGGGTCATGATCCCAGGGTCCTGGGATCGAGCCCCGCATCGGGTTCTCTGCTCAGCGGGAAGCCTGCTTCCTTCTCTCTCTGCCTACTTGTAATCTCTGCCTGTCAAATAAATAAATAAAATCTTTAAAAAAAAAAAAAAACAGCAATAACCTTCATTCTCTTGGACATAAAAACAACCATTACCAAAAACATTGAAACAAATCACTTGGGCGTTGAGTCATATTCAGAGAATTGCTATTACCTGTAAAGTAGCTAATATACAGAATATTATAGTGCAAAACCCTTGTGGTATACTTAGAGAACTAGTGTCATGCTTAGAAAAAATACCTGATTTTTTATGCTATTAAAGTTACCAAATGCTCTTGTTTTATTTAAGGCAGGGCATCTTTTGGTAAAACTGACATGAAAATTTTCTTCCTTCCTTCCTTCCTCTTTTTCTTTCTTTCTTTTTCTTTCTCTCTCCCCGCTCCCTCCCTCCCTTCCTTTCTTGTTTAATTGAAGTATAATTGACACATAATATTATATTAATTTCAGGCATACAACAGAGTGAGTGATTCGACAATCACAAACTTTAAAATTATGGAAAGTATAAAATTACAAAATGCCCATCATATGTATATTTACCATCTGTCACCAAAGAAACTTATTGTAATATTATTGACTATATCTCCTATACTATATTTTTCATCCCTGCGACTTATTTATTTTATTTTTTTTTTGACTTATTTATTTTATAACTGGAAGTTTGTTCTCAGTCTCCTTCGCCCCTTTTTGCGTGGGTACCACTGTCTGTCTGCATGAATAGTCGCACCGACTTTCTGAGTTCGAGGCCTAGTATCTTCTCCTCTTTGTATATATTCTTTTTTTTTTTAAATTTTTACTTTATTTGACACAGAGAGAGAGAGATCACAAATAGGCAGAGAGGCAGGAAGAGAGAGGAGGAAGCAGGCTCCCTGCTGAGCAGAGAGCCCGATGCGGGGCTCGATCCCAGGACCCTGAGATCATGACCTGAGCCAAAGGCAGAGGCTTAACCCATTGAGCCACCCAGGCGCCCCCCTCTTTGTATATATTCTATCCAAACACTTCACTTAATACCTCATCCCAAATGAATTAGCTTTTTTTTTTTAACTTATGAATCATGTATTTGATTGTGCTTCTGTCTTTGCTTTGGCTTCTGTGAAGCTCAGAGTAAAATTTCTGACCCAGACTCAGTAGGACATAATGGCCTGGATGTTAGACACTAGATTTATTCCTCCTATTTTTCTAATCCAAAGTTTTCCCGTTGCTCCATTTTCTTCCTTTACTTGTTATCTTGTACACTATTACATTCACTAAACCTTTTAAGGTTATTTTAAATTCTTTTTAGAATGAAGGAATCATAAATAAGTATCTTTCCAGAGATGTTTGCAGTTAACATTGTTGATTATTGTAACAAACAAGACCGCCTAGGATTCCCCCTCCCCCCGCCCCCCTCCCTTCTTCCTTCCTTCCCTCCCTCCCTCCTTTTTACTGTAACATCTGTCTTAACATTTTCCTTGCAACGGGAAACCAAATGGCAAAGAAATACTTCGTGTGGGTCTCACTCACAACCATGAATATCAGAGGACAGAATCTTCATTTCTTCAGGGCTTCTGACCAGCAAAGAAAACAACCAATATCTTAGATTCCTGAGTAGCAGGCCACATTTGACCTTGGATACTTCTGGCAAAACATCTATTTTTAGAAAACAAGACATTTGGGGAAATGTCATGATTAAAGAATGTTCAGATGAAAGGAAATGCTTTTTTATCTTCTCCTCACTTAAAATACATGCTCGTTGAAGCAAATTTGTCATATACTGTACAGAGAAGCCGTGAAAATACGAATCAACAAAAATCATGCATAAGAGGAAATATTTTAGATATCAGTCTAAAAAAAGAGGTAGTTATAGCTATTAAAAGTTCTGGAGGATGCCTCTGTTATACCTGCCTTCATTTATTTTTCTATTTTTCCATGGTAGGAACAGGGTCCCACATCTTGACTCAGCAAAACTTTGAATCATGGGCTCCAATTTGGCCATCGCAGTGATGTCTCGTCACATCACTCGTGTGATGCAGGAAGCTCCAATTGTATAGCATGTTGAGGAACACGTGCACTTTCCTTTGTTTCCAGTTCTCTGGTGACTGACGACAAACTTGCCCAATGAGCAAGAACTCTGTGGTTTCCCATGCAGTCAGCACCTTCATGCGGAGACCAGGAAGCTTTGATAAAAATCTTATTTAGGTAGAACAGCCTGGCAAGTGCTTAAAAGCAGTCCCAGGTTTGCCTTTTTTTTTTGTAAACTGGATAACCAGTTTTTGTATTTATTTGTATCCAACTTATACCAGAACAGAAACTCAAGGGGGGGGGGGGGGCTTTTAAAGGTATCCGTAAATACGATAAGAATAAATATATGAAAAAGCCAAGGCAGAAACAAAATGGCTAAGAGAAGGGCAATAAAAGCATGAGGTAGGTACAGAGATTGTATTCCTGGAAGGTCTTATCCAATAGCTAAAGTGAGGCTATAAATTGGTTCTGAGCTTCCAAATGGCCAAGACTGAGAAGCAGGCATGATGGGCCATCAGAATCACTGTTTGTAAGTCCAACTCACACACACAAACACACACGTACACACACAGGCACACATGCTCGCACACATGTGCACACCATGTGGCCTGGCTTTCCAGCTTTCTGACTGCTAATGGAGAGTCTTCTTGGGGTCTACAGCTGAGTCTGCCTGTGCCCTTCTGCACAGTTTTCTGCTCCAAAGGTAGTGTGCTGGGAACACCTGTGACTTCCTGGATACTTTGTTCTTGTTGGAACAAGCTGGAAGAGCTAGAGAGGTCAGGCTGCAGAAGCGGCCCTCAGTTGATGTCAAGGAGGGTGAGGGCACCAGCTTCCTCGGTCCCCTGTTGGATAATTCTGAGTTACGTGCTACACTAACTGGCAGAGGTCATTGTATCACTCTCAATGTGTTCTCATAGGCTCTGTAAAACACCTGGACTGGGTGTTTTACACCCAGGGCTCCCATCCCTGTCCCACTTTCCCTCTCACCTACTGGGGTTCCTCAGACCATCTGCCAAATGGACCACCTGCACTCAGGTGTTAGGCTCAGGGTCTGTATCTGGGGGACCCAAAGCAAGACAGGGTCACAATGGGGTCTAGTGAAATGCTGCCAACTTAATGATGATGCCATGTGTTGCCTCCTCTAAGGACTTCCAATACAGCCAAGGACAGTCCTGCATAGTCCATGTCAATGGCCACCCACTTAAGGCTCCCGGGGAGATCTGCTTGACAGAACCCACTTCCAGCATTGCTGTTCGAGGCTGAGCCAATAACTCTACCCACAGCTTTCTAATCTCTCACAAGAGAGGGGTGGCCCATGGGTCCCCTCCATTTCTAAGATTCTTTGACATAAAATATGCTACATCTACCTAACTTTAAGTTTTTAGGGAGAAAAAAAAAATCACAGTGCTCCCTGCTGAAGGGTTTTTAAGAGACTCCCACTGTGTTCTGTAGAAGCCTGCAGACTTGGAAAATAGGAGGGGCCCTGGAAGAGAGAAGAGGCCGTCTCTCTCACACGTCTCTGTGAGATGACCAAGGAGTAGGAAGAGCCTGGGGATGGAAGGAGCAGCAACAAAGTGGGGCCCTCGAGGGAAGAGGGCAATTTCTAAACCAAGAGAGGAAACAGCAGGGCCTCCTAGAGGCAAAGCAAGTCAGTTATAACCCACGAAGTATGGCTGCAGGTAGGAAGGAATTATGGGGAAAAATGGTCTGAGAGCTCAGGTCTGTATTAGAGAAACTCAGTGTACCAGGGGACTCATGGTAGCCTTTAGCAAGTTATGCTCTGCATGTTACTAACCTGTCCAGCCCCGCTTTCTCATCCCAAAATGGAATAATAATCCCTACCACAGAGGATTTTGCTGGGATTAAATGAGAAGGCCCAGCACCTGAGCACCAAGTAGATGCTCAGTAAATAGGGATGTCGCAATCTGTTGACACATCCAGAATTAAGGAAATACATGGACATCTCCGACGACAAGCCTCTCAACATTTAAATAGCGGGTATTTTTAGTCGTAGCTATTTCATAACTTGTTTGCATTTTTATTTGATTAAGTCCCATAAAGAGAAAACACATATAACATTCAAACCACGCACTGCTCCAGAATAACAAAGCCTTAAGGGTCCATGGCTTTGCTCTTGAATTTCAGCAAAAACAATTCTAACCCAAAACTAAATGAAATGCTTTGCTCATGACTGTTAAGTATTGGCTGTGGCCTTATCAAGTTATGCCTCTCTCTGGACCTCAGATTTCCCATAACTAACAGCATGGGGCACGGGGCCAGATGCACTTGAGGAAGCTGTTCACGTCTTTGGTCTGTTTGAATTCTAGGACCCCCAGGAAAAGCAAAGAGCGGACTTCTTTATGTGGCCACAGAGTTACTTCCGTCTGTCATCGTCACCCTTGTGTCCTGAGCACCTCAGAGGCCGGCTTAGAGCATCTAAACCTTAATGAGTCCTTTGCTTCTCTTCCCCTGTCAATAAATTACAGGGCGATGTTTTTCCTCTTGTTACCATTCCCTGTAATTTATGTCCTGTGGTCTCAGAGGTTCATTTAGGGCCCAGGAAAACCTGCCTGTTCTGTTCTCAGATACAATGTTGGTTGGTAAAGAAAGTTACAAGAGCGTCCCTGGAGCTGAGATCAGAGACATAAAGTCTCTCCCATCAGTTCCAAGGCATCCTTCAAGGCTCAGCTCAGACTCTGCTGTGGGCGTGAACCTCTGGCCTATTAACGTTTCTTACTTCTCTAAGTCATTTCAACTAACGGGCTCTTGGCACTGCATGTAATTAAGGCCTTATTCTATACTTTGCTAGGTTCTAACTGCCTGCATCATATAATTGAGCAATGGTTTGCATGGGGGGACTCTATTCATTGGCGAGTGGCCTGGTGTAACATCAGACAGAAGGGGGTCCGAATCTTGGTTCTGTGATTAGAACCATGTGACCTAGGCCATAGAACGTGGGCACATCTTGCCATGCATGGATAATGGGCATCTGTGATTTTTACCTGCCAAGTACTCCTTTTTCTGGAAACAACCAAGCTGATACCACTGTGTGATCCAGGCAGGCTGAAACAAATAACTCCGTTTCCAGGGAGTGGAAGGGCCCAGGACTTGGACAGGCTAATCAGATATTTATATCCCCTTGGCTACAGTGATTGGCTCAGGAACAAGCATGTGACCTGGCCCAGCCCAATGAGAATTAGCACTAGGAATTTACTGGAATTACAGTCACAGCCCTTTGATTCAAGATTCTAAAATCCAAAAAGCTTCAAAACCTAAGACTTTGGGGCACCTGGGTGGCTCAATCAGTAAAGCATCTGCTTTCAGCTCAGATCATGATCCCAGGGTCCTGGGATGGAGTCCTGTATGGGGCTCCCTGCTCAGCGAGGAGCTTACTTCTTCCTCTGCCTGCTATTTTCTCTGCTTGTGTGCTCTCTCTCTCAAATAAATAAATAAACAATTTTTTTTAAAGGAAAAAAAAACCCAAAAACCTAAGACTTTTTTTTTTTTTTTTTTTTTGGTCAGTTCGGGATTCAAATTTATTTGGTAACAAAACATGACTTAACTGATGTGATACTATTAATAATAGTCTTTAATTAATCCCACCTAGTATGACTATTGAATATGACTAATCAAACTGTTTGCTCTCGATATATGTATGTATTTGATGAGAACCCTACTTGGGGTGTTACATAATACACAATGTATGTATCATATTATCCTTCTAATATCAAAACAAATGACCACATTCTGAAACACATCTGGGCCCCAAGAGCTTTAAGTAACTTGTACTTGTCACTTGCCTTTGTACACACTGTTCCCCTCTGCCTGGAAAGCTCGGCACCCCTCCCCTCATCTTCCTCAAATGGATGGATTCTTCATTATTTATGCCCCAACCTAAATGTCCTCTCCCCTGTGAAGCATTCCCTGACTCTCTTCAGCGTAATCAGCCACGTCTTCACCTGGGTTCCCAGGGTGCTGGATCTACACACATTACACTATAGATGTGTCCACACCGCATTAAGGTCCTCTCTCTGTGCGCTTTTGTCCCCCCACCCCTCCAGTGGGCTCCTGGGAGCGGGAACCAATCTTTGCCTCCTCAGTTTTTGGATACAATGCCCACCATAAGCCTAGGGGCAGTGAAGCATCTCACCACTCCAGCTTCCCAAAGAGAGGGGAACATGGGAAGAAATGTCATACTTTTGCTGAAAGTCCATCAATCGAGTTCTAGAAGTTTCGACACAGAAGTTTCAGTTCTCATCCGTTGTGTGATGCTGCAAACCCCTAGTTTCCATTGATAGAGAAAAATAAAATAAAGAAAAACTCATTTTAGAGTCGGCGGACCAGCACGTTAACCAGCACAAGGGACTGAGAGGGCTATCGGCTGCCCCCATCAGTAACAAGGCAGGGCTGATAGAATGTGCAAGTCAAGCTACACCTCTGGGGAAAGGTGCACAGCTCCAGGACACATTCGCCATGTGGGGTGAAGAGTTTGCCCTCCGACTGGATCCATTTACAGGAGAGGAGCAATGACCAGGAAGAAGGAGCCCCTGGCTGGATAGGAAGCATGTATCCTTCTTTGCGTCTGGACAAAGCCGTCCCTACTGAGGCTACTGACAGCTATACTCTGAAACATGGAAATCAGAGGCCATGTAAGTACTCATTTTAACCCAGTAAAAATATGTGGGCTTGTGTGTGTGTGTGTGTGTGTGCACGCGCGCGTGTGTGTCTTTCTACTTCATTGTCCTTTCTTTCCCAGAAATAAAAGCCAAAGTAATTAAGCATTATTTGGCTTAACCATTATGGTGTGTATCCGGCTTTAAGCCTTGGCTTAGAATTCTGTTAATCATCAACAAGCTTCATGATGAGAGGGCTCCCTTCATCCAAAAATCCCAAGTGCTTACTCATAGTTCTTAGATGTTTTCAGTGTCATTTGGGATTTTGCTTCCCTTTGAATCGGTTTTCCAGAGCATTTAGAGGACCCAGTTCCAAAGGAGGTGCCGCCAAGGGTCTTCACCACCTGTGCCTCATTGGGAAGTTTCCCAGAGTGGTTTTGCTAATGGGTCGCCTGGCAAGACTCTGCTGCACGCCTTGTCTTTGAAGGGTGTCCTCATCAGTCTTGACACAGCTTTTCTGCTCCAGGCTGACATGAAGGCTCAATAGATGTGTGCCACACACGCACACCTGGGGCTCAGTGCCAAGCTCCACGGGACAAAGCAGGTTGTAGGAATGGTTTCCCCACCTCTGGGTGTTGATGGGCGCACTAGGGGACCAGATGTTCATGGAGGAAACTCAGATGAGAGCAAGTGAGATAGAACCGGATCCAAGGTTTGATGTGATAGAATGTGCCAGAGCAGATGGGGCTCCAGGACCAGAGATGGAGTGCAAGGGTGTCCTGGGAGAGGAGGGACTGAAATGGGCAGTGAGGGGGAGGTGCGATGACATCGAGGCGGCCCCACGTCCAGGCCCTGTTCTTCTGCTCCATTTCCGGGGACAAAAATGCTAGAGGGTGAGGTTAGGATCTTCGTCCGGTTGGCTCCCTCACTGATCCACGCCAACCACTTAGAACAGTGCCCCGCACACAGTAGGCTCTTTGAGAATGAAGTGTTGATGAATGCAGTGGAGGCCTGGGGTTCTCCCTTCTATCCCTATGTCCCCACCACCTTGCAACAGACTCAGATGGTTGATATACAAATCTAACCATCACTACGGGGTCAGCATACTTGGGGAACAAACTGTATACAGCCGAGGTCTCTTACAAATAGCTTTGAACACATTCAACATATCTGGCTTAACTGTCACTGCCATAAAGACTGAAAGCCACAACCACTGTCTTTCAAGTTACCCCCACGCCTTGCCTTGCCCAAGCTCCCAGATGTGACAACGAGGCCCCGCGTGCTTCTGTTGCTTCTAGACCATTTGCCCTCCAGCTCTGGGCTGAGCCACTGTGTGGTCTTGAGCAAGCCACATAACCTCTAAAAGATTCATTTTCTCTCTATGTGAAATTAGTGGGTTGGACTACATTATCTCTAAGCTTCCTTCCCAAAGAGTGATTCAAGAGACTGGAATTCGGTACGCAACACCGCTCTTTAGCTCTCGGGGAAGACAGACTGTTTTTTATTCAAGCTCCAGATCCACCCTTCTGTGGAAAAAACCACAGTGACCTCCTGGCCCCCTCCTTCACCAGCCGGGAAGGTGTGGCCAAGTCGTTCCAGCTTTAAGGTATTCTGTGTTTGCCACTTCTCCCTTCGCAACCGCCCATCCCCATCTTCCTACTGTAAAGCACCCTAGATCTTTTCTTCTCCTTTCTCTTCCCCTTGGCTCTTGACTCCTTTAAGATTTGGTTAAAGAATCTAGGGCCACATTTTGGATCCTCGACTGTCAACCTCCCCTCTGTAGGACCACCGGCTTCTCTTCATTCTCGCGTGTGCTCCCCCAACTCCATTTTGACCCCTCTCATCCCCTCCCTTTATGTTTTGCTTGAGTGTGACAAGTACCTCCTCACGCCTCATACCACTCCTCTGGTTGATACCACTGGTTGTTGTGGTTGATACCACTGGTTGATACCACTCCTCACGCTTCATACCTCTCCACTAGGCTTGAGAGATCAGATGCTTTTATGACAAGGATGGGGGCCACACGTTGAGTATCTGCTGTGCACCAAGAACTTTCTGAAAATTACCTCCTCAATCTTTACTAAAACTCTATGTTGACATATTCCTCAACATTTTAAAGATGAAAAAATGAGGGCACCTGGGTGGCTCAGTCAGGTAAGTCTCTGTCATGATCTCAGGGTCCTGGGATCGAACCCCACATCAGACTCCCTGCTCAGCAGGAAGTCTGCTTCTCCCTCTGCCCCTCCCCCTGCTTGTACTCTCTCTCTGTCAAATAAATAAATAAAATCTTTTTTAAAAAAAAAGATGAAAAAGTGATGCTTAGAGAAGTCAGCTTGCCCAAGTGAGTACACACGGGACCAGAGATTCAAGCTCAGGCCTGTGTGTCTCTAAGCCCAAGCGTGGGTCTTCTCGTGGACTCTGCTAAAGACATTAACCCTGTTCAGGGGTTTGTGATATGCATTTGTAGTTTAGTGGTCACTCTTAGATTCAGAGATTTTTTAAAGTTGGAACATATTTAAGAAATCATTTAGTTTTAGTGACTTCTAATAGAGCCTAAGAAATACAAGAACATACCCACACAGAAGGAAGGAATGATACAATTATATGGAAGAATGCATGCCTATTATATACATCTATAATAAAAATGTAAGTATATCTTTACAAGCTTCCATGGAACAGTTACAAAAATTGGTATATTTGGCTGCAAAGAAAACCTCGAGCCTTTTTCTAAGGTTGAAACTGTCTTGTGTACAATATATCCCCAAGCTGCATCACACATACTTGATGTTCTAGCCAAAAGAAAAACAAAATAATTTGCCACGGTCTAAATATGCCTCTATCTTTCCCAGCTGGAAACCCTTCTTTACTCATACTGTGTCTGAGACTTGAGATGGCTTCCTCCACTATCTGTCAGTGGAACTCCTAAACACTTGTCAGTCCCATCTTGAATGTTATTTTCTCCACATGGCTGTTCCTGTTCTTCCCAATAGGGTGTTGTGTGATTATTAGAGTAATGTGTACCTTAGCTTTAACTAACCTGCTTGTTGGGGTCCACCTTTAGAGAACAGATGTGGGGTGGCGGCTCTCCCCTCTTCATACCACAGCACTTAGCACAAACCTTCTACATATGATAGCACTCACTATACAGTTTTCGGTTTATTTGAGAGTTGTGTGTTTTGCCTTGGTGCAAAGTAGAAATTTAAAAAAATGTTAGATGAGCTGATTTTAGCACTTTCTAATATAAAGCATTTGGTCTTCTACATCAATTACTCCTTATGTCCCTTAAATATGCCTGGGTTGAAATTTTAGCATTCTTTCTGTCAGTTCATATTAACTTTCCAAGCTAAAGTAAATAAATTTATGAACACGCTGAATCAGGAAATATGGATTTTTTTTAAGTAAAGAAATATTTTTAAAGGAGAAGTGCCTAATTGAGTATGCATGTCAACAACACAGTGCAAGAAAATAGGGAAAGAAAACACCCTCGATAGCATTCATTTTGAGACTAAATAGATTTTTCCATTTATTTTGTGACTTTCCAGTAAAGCACCCAATAATTTCTTGCAAGCAAATTTTCTCAAAAAGTGTCAAATAAAATTTTGTTTCAGCCTCTCATGACCTGCCAAGCACAATTAATCACTTTTCTCTAATGTAGCTGAGCTGCTTAAAAGTATTAGCTACACAGAAGGAAAGGAAAGTTAAAGGAAGGTGCTAAAGTTATTCTTTGTATTTGGACAGATCTAAACAGTTCTGCAAAGCATTTTGTTGATGTTTTTATTAAATATTCCTCATATGCCATCAAGATGAATATTATTATTATCCCCATTTTATAGACGAGGAAATAGAAGTCTAGAGAGGTTATTTGTCCAACAGACATATGTTAGAAAAAAAAGGAAAAGGAAGGAAAGAAGAAAGGACAAAAATATGTCTTACAAAGGGTGAAGATGGCAGACTGAGCAGAAACATTTGTTTTTCTCTTTCTTTTCCAAAATGTCATTCCAATGGCAGAAAAGATCCACATGTTACAACAACAATAAAACGAGAAAGCATACAATCAGCAGATAAATTTTTTGAGGAATTTCTGGATATTAGAAAGTTTATGTTGGCAAGAGACCACTGCAGAAATATCACCAAAGCAGACTATTGCAGAGATGGAGAAAATTCTAGACTCTGAAACCACAGGTACAATGAGCAGGCATCACCATCAAATCAGAGTGGTCATTATGTCAAGGACAGGACTGCTGAAGAACAGATGGTCATGCCCCATCTCCCCCAGAGGCCGAGAGAGCAGTTGGTGGGAGATTTAACATGTCTGTCTGAACCACCAAGAGATGAAGCAGGCAAATGTCAGGCAAAGATATAAAAGACTCAGACAATGCAATCTATAGCCTTGATATAATAGCTACAAAAAAGTCCCTGTACCCAGTGACTAGGAATGAACCTTTTTCTCCAGCTCATTTGGAATGTTGACAAAGACGGTCCATGCATTAGGCCATAATGTAAGTTTCAATAAATTTCAAAAACTCAACCTCACAGACACCCCATTCCCTGACTGGAGTGCGATCAAGTTAGAAACCAACTTGGGCCATACTTCTGAAGATGTAATTAAATAAAGCATGAATCTGAGAAAATATTGTAATGACAATTTTTAAACTACTTAAGGCCAAATAATAAGATATCTCAAAATATAAGGGATGCAATAGAAGTGGTATTTCAAGAAAAAGTTACCATCTTTAATGTTCATATTTGAACAGATTAAAGGCTGGAAGTCAATGGGCTATACATAAATTTATACAAAGTTTTAAAAAGTTAGAGAAAAAAACAAAAGGATGAGATGAATCCATCCAAAGAAAGTAGAAGGAAAAAGGAAAGCAGAACCAAATGGGATAGAAAGCTAAGCTTCGATGCAGAGGATCGACAAAGCCAAAAGTTGGCTTTTCATAAAGACTAATAAACCTGACAGACTGCTGGTGAGAATGACCAATAAAATGGAATGGGGAGAGCACAAAGGATGTCTGGAGCAGCTCTAGACGCATCTCTAGGTGCTACAGACAGTGGAAAGATCATCAGAGATTTACTATTAATCTATTTAATAAAAACAGAAATATATCAAAACCAAGTGGATCTATCTCTGGAATGCAAGGGTAGTTTAACATTATATACTCTATCTCTGAACTTTATCACGCTGACGGAGTATAGACGGAAAAACCATATGTTCCTCTCAGTAGACAGAGATAATGTGTTGCATAAAATTCAATACCTATTCATGATTAAGAAATAAATTGCTCAGCAGACCATTAACAGAAAAGGGTTTACCAGTGTGATAAAATGTATCAGCACTTGCAGCTAACTTCATTGTTTTTCAGCTAACTTCATTTTTCTTGTAGAAAGCATTTTCTTTTTTTTTTTTTAAGATTTTATTTATTTATTTGACAGACAGAGATCACAAGTAGTCACAGAGGCAGGCAGAGAGAGGAAGGGAAGCAGGCTCCTGAGCAGAGAGCCCGATGGGGGGCTTGATCGAAGGACCCTGGGATCATGACCTGAGCCAAAGGCAGAGGCTTAACCCACTGAGCCACCCTTTTAATTTAAACTCAATTTAAGCTAGCTTCCTTTTTAATGGCAACGTGGTAGAAGCATTCCCTTTAAATTAGGAACAAAATAACACTGCCTCTGAAAGTCCTCCCCAGAGCAATAAGAATTATTCTTTTATTTTTTTAAGGTATTAAGAACTGGAAAAAGGGAAAATTCAAAATGGTCATTATTCACAGATTATATGATTATGCGCTTAGAAATCATAAAAGTTCCTATAGATAATTGAAATTAATGATGATTGAAATTCACAATTAAACAAATTATTTGGACATAAGATCATTTGTGTTTCTAAGCATTAGCAAAACAAAAAATCTAAAGACATAAACAAATCTTAAAAAAAAAACAAATCTGGAAAACAGATTGGCGTTTCCTCAGAAAGTTAAAAATAGAGCTGTACTACTAGGTATTCATATAAAAGATACAAATGTGGTGCTCCAAAGGGGCACCTGCACCCCCATGTTTACAGCAGCAATGTCCACAATAGCCAAAATATGGAAAGAGCCCAGATATCCATCAACAGAAGAATGGATAAAGAAGATGTGATATATATATGTGGTGGAATATTACTCAGCCTTCAAAAAGACAAAGTCTCGCTATCTGCAATGATGTGGATGGAATTAAAGGTATCATGTTAAGTGAAAGAAGTCAGTCAGAGAAAGACAAATACCATATGATTTCACTCCTGTGGGTAATTTAAGAGAATCATAGGGGAAGGGGAGGAAAAATAAAGTAAGACGAAATCAGAGAGGAAGGAAGACAAACCATTAGAGACCCTTAACTATAGGAAACTAACTGAGGGTTGCAGGAGGGGACGGCGATGAGTGGATGGGGTAACTGGGTGATGGGTGCTAAGGAGGGCATGTGATGTAATGAACACTGGGTGTTATACAAAACTCATGAATCCCTGAACTCTTTCTCTGAAACTAATAATATGATATGTTAATTAATTGAATTTTAATAAAATAAAATAAAATTTAATAAACAATTTACCATAGCAGATAATAACAATATAGCTAGGAATACATCTAAAATTAAAGACATGCAAGAACTTTATGTAGAAAATTGTACAATTTCACTGAAAAACTTCAAAGAAAACCTAGGTAAATGTAAAGCTTATAGTATATTCATGAATAGAATGGCTCAATATTGGAATGTTAGTGCTCTCATATTGCTTTACAGATTCAATACAATACTGATAAAAATTCCTAAAGGATTTTTTCAAAAGAAATTGATTAAGTTCTAATTTCACCAAGAAGAGCGAATGTATAAAAACTGCTAACACACTCCCAAGGAGTAAGTAGAGAGATTTCAACAAATGGTCTTGCAACAATTGATTACCAGTATATGGAAGAAATGAAGTTAGGTCCATTATTCACATTATTCACACATTATTCACACCCAAAAAAAATCAGTTCTAAGTGTATCAGAGACATAAATGTGAAAGGCAAGACTTCGATAATTTTATAAATGAATACAGAATAACACCTCTATAAGCTTGGGGTTGATAATTTCTTAAGGAAGACAAAGTTCACATGAAGTCACTTAAATTCACACACACTAAACCTGAGGACTTCTGTTTATCAATAGATGCTACAAAATTTTAAATTTGAGGCACAAACTGGAAACTATTACATGGAATAACAAACAAAGGAGTCATATTCAAAACACACAAAGAACTAAGTCAGTAGTGAAAAAGTGAAGAACCACATCTAAAATCTGGAAATAGATACAAACAGGTATCTCAGGGGAGAAGAAACATGGACAGTCTGCACATATGTCAATATCACAGGACAGCAATAGTGGTTAATCAGAGAAATGTCAACTAACACACACCAATAGTATAATACGTTGACAAAAGCTAATCTGTCTGATGATGTCAAATATTGACAAGGAGACAGATAATTGAGAACACTTAAACACTGCTAGTGAAGGTGAAACCTGATAACCACTTTAGAAATCAATTTAACATTATCTTGTGGAATTAAACAAACACGTACTCTATGACCCACTAATTCAGTACTTCTAGGTATACACTCTAAAGGAATAGACATGGGAATAGACATGGTCCAAATGGCTCACGGCCGCATTGTTGATAACAGAACACAAGCCAACCTAGAAAGAACTCAGATAACTATCAACAGAGAAAAGACAGTTTATCACAGAGAATGCTTGCAGCGGCGAAAATGAATGAATGTTACATGCGTCCTTGTGTTGAATGAAAAATCAAGTTGAAAAAGGAACAAGATACCATGTTTATATAACTCAAAACAAAATAAAATAAACAATACAGTCTTAGAGAAATATATGTATATATGAATAAAATTATTTTTTAAAAAGGCAAGGAAATGACAACCATCTTCTCTCTGGAAAAGAAGAGAGGAAGGCCTGGTTACTAGCATATAGTATTGGGTATATTTTATGTCTTTGGTTAGGTGGTAAGTCCATAGGTGTTTGTTTTATTATTTTGCTTCATAACTTGCTTATAGTACACATATATTTCCCTATAGATATTAAATATTACACTTTTTTTAGAAATAGAAAATAAACTACATACTCAAAAACCACCTCTTCACAGAAGGGCGGACTTTATGACTGAGTTCAACAGACCTTCAAGAAAAGGCTAATTCAGGGCGCCTGGGTGGCTCAGTGGGTTAAAGCCTCAGCGTTCAGATCAGGTCATGATCTCAGAGTCCTGGGATCGAGCCCCGCATGGTGCTCTCTGCTCAGCAGGAAGCCTGCTTCCCTTCCTCTCTCTCTGTCTGCCTCTGTCTACTTGTGATCTCTTGTCTGTCAAATAAATAAATTTATAAAAAAAGAAAGAAAGAAAAGGCTAATTCCTCTGTTATTTAAACTGTTTCAAAACACACTAAAAGATGAGAAACTTTTGAATTTATTTTATAAACTAGAAAAACCCTTGTCTAGCACAAGAAAAACAGAACTCATTTACAAAAACCCCAAATTCAAAAGAAAATATTCACAAATCAGATCTAATAGTGAATTTAATGAATAAATCACCATGACTAAGATAGTTCCTAAAAGGCAAAGAGAGTCCAACATTAAGAAATATACTAATGAAAAAAAAAAGAAAAGAAATATACTAATGTACTAATATAATTCACTGTTTTAAATTTATTTTAAAAAAATAAATAAATTTACTTTTTTAAATTCAATTAGCCAAGATAGAGTACATAATTGGTTTTGATATAAAGTTCAAATGATTCATCAGTCAGTTTAACTCACCTTTTGAGTAGATTAAAGAAGGCTACCCCATCAGCGCTTTGTGAAGGCAAACAACATTTGCCCAAATTGAACAACATTCCTGATAAAAAGTTAGAAAGGACATTGTCCCTGGATAAAATTGATCTACCTTAAACATCTGGCAGGCATCACACTTACTGATGACAGAGTAGAAGCTTTCCCATTTATGCCTGAAAGATGAGAATGTTCAATTTCATTGCTCTGATTTAACACCATGTACTGGAAGTCCTGGCAATTGCAAGAAGACAAGAAGCAGAAACAAGTACCAGGTATCAGAAAAGCAGCAGCGGAATTGTCATCATTTGCAAGTTGTAGGCCTATACACACATAGAGGCATAGACATGTAGGCATATTCTTCCATGCATACGTAGGCATATACACATACATGCATACACACATGTGTGTGTGGGCACAGACTCATGCATATGTAGGCGTATGTGTACACATACATACACATGTGTGTAGGCATATACACACGTGCATGTAGGCATATACTCATATGCATATGTAGGCGTATACTCCGTGTGTGTGGGCAAATACACGTGTGTGGGCATATATACAAATGCGCATGTGGTCATATATACACATGCATATGTAGACATAGACACACATGCGTGTATAGGCATGTAAATACATACACTCATAGACACACATGCACGTTTGCACATTCCTTTGTGCTTTAAAATGTTTAGGAATAGTTCCAGAAGAACAAATGCCAAATTGTTACTGATGGTTTCATCCAGGGAGGAAGGATTGGGAAGGGAGTGGGGGGAAAGAGGAGCCTATAATTTTTCAGTCTTTCCATTTCTTGAATATGTTTCTACAACAACAACAGCTTTCTTAATTTAGGAGAAAAACAATTCAAAATGCCAAAAGTCATATGGCTGGACATGGTAGACCCAAGACTCAAACTCAGGTCTTGCATGGTCGAGTTAGTTCCACATAGTTGGTTTTTCATTCTAGATATCAGAAAGCAAAAGAAAGGTTGAGCGCTGCGCACAGACATCAGTCATTAGGGTCACTGCGTGCATCCTTCATTTGAATTTGCCACAAATAAACTAAACAGACTAAAGTCTATTAGTAAAAAAAAAAAAAAAACTAAACTAAATAGACTAAAATCAGGGCTAGCTTAAGGCTACCACTGTTTACAAAGCAACTCTCCACTGATTAATTTATTTTAATCCTTAAACAGCAATTTCAATAACGTCCGACCATGAAAATGTCCCACAGTAGTAACCTAAATGGCATGTCATAAATGATAAAAATTAATCTTAAAACTGCAGATATGTAATTTCTGTAACTTTCAAAGGCACAGAGAAAAAAATCCAAACCTAGGGATCCAGGGACAAACCTTCTCCTGCCACATCCCCTCACAACGTATGCCTCTGTAATCTGAACCAAGCATTGTTTCCAGAACATGTCATGTTCTTTCTTATTTCTGGGGCTCTGTAGATGTTTTCCCTCTGCCTGGAATGTCCTCCCTCCCTCTTTTTCCACTTAAAATGCCTACCCATCTGTGAAGAAAAGAGTTAACACAGCAGACCTGAGTGCTCGCCTTTAAGAAAACCTGCTAATGAGGTTGACCACTGACTGGCATCTGGGAATGGATTTGGGGAGGGCCCCTACACTCCCAGGGATGGTAAAAGTGGCTCACTATGCCTATGCTGTACTAACGATAGGTTTATGCTGAACACCCTGCTTACTTTCTGGAAATCTGTACTGCTGGTACACGACAGGCAGAGCTTGCCTATGTGGCCAGCCCCCCATAAAAGCTACAGGCAGTGAGTCTCTGACAAGCATCCCGGGTTGATAACATTTCACACGTGTTGTCACAACTCATCACTAGGGGAATCAAGTGTGCCCTGCATGACTCCACTGGGAGAGGACCTGTGGAATGCTGCGCTTGGTTCCCCCCAGACTTCACCCAGGCACCTTGCTCTGTAGCCTTTTGCTGTAACAAATCACAGCTGTGAGTGCAATTACACGCAGAGCATCACTGAACCTGGGGATTGTCTTGAAGACCCCGGACACACAGACCTTCAGGTCTCAGTTCAAATATGAAGTTGTTTGTGAAGTTTCTGTTCACATCATACGTGGATTTCATTGCTTCTTTGCCCCTCTGCCTCTGCTCTCGCAATTAAAGAGAATTTCGTATTGCATGATCATTAACTGTTTGCACTCAGTGCCCTTTTTCGAGTGGAAGCTCATCAAAGGCAAAAGACCTTCTCTCTTTCACCTTCCCTTCCTGAGCGCCTAGCTCACACACCCAAGGCAGCAGGTACAATAGTAACCACAGTAACTGCTAGTAAGTTTCATTCTGCCTAAAACACAAGCTAACTGCTCTATACACACCATCACCCTCCATTCTTCCAACCACCTCTTAAAGCAGCTACTGTTACTGCCCTCCTTGTAAACATAAAACACAGACAGGTTACATACACAGATTATATGCACTAAGTGATTTTTTATTAGATCATGTATTTTATTATTATTTTTTTTTTACCAGCTAAGTGCATGCTTACTATACACAATTGAAAGGTACACAGGTGCATGGTGCAATGGAAATCCCTCAGGTGCCCTCCAACCCCAGCCACCCTGTCTCCTCCCCTTTCCTGTGTATCCTCCCAGAGAGGAGATGACAAATATGTTCACCCATTTTACACAAAGAGTAGCATTTTATACGGGGTGTCTGGGTGGCTCAGTGGGTTAAAGCCTCTGCCTTCAGCTCAGGTCATGATCCCAGCTGGGGTCCTGGGATCGAGCCCCGCATCAGGCTCTCTGCTCAGCAGGGAGCCTGCTTCCCCCCACCCTCCGCCTGCCTCTCTGCCTACTTGTGATCTGTCTGTCAAATAAATAAATAAAATCTTTAAAAAAAAAAATAAAAGTAGCATTTTATATATGTCGTGCTGCAATTTGCTCTTCTCACTTCACAACATATCCTAGTGGTCATTTCCTACCCATATGTGCAGAACCACACCATTCTTTCTGAACACCTGCCTAGTGCCCACGATCGAGGGACATTTGGGTTTTTGCAACAACCTAATTCTGAAAAATGGTTCAGAGAGTATTTTGCACATTTGGAGTAGATTTATACAATAAAGTATTA